>NW_028248581.1:0-157746 GCF_964263255.1 Lissotriton vulgaris | reverse complement strand
ATCAGGAGTACTTTGTTAAGACACTATCATTTCTTAAGTGCTGCATGGCCATTAATGCTGTGTTGCAATATCTTGTTGCCAATGACAGACTACAAAATTCATCATAGCTAGTTCCTATTGATTTTTTGGAAATTAAAATATATATGTTTTCATGTTCTCATCACTACGTTGTGTACCATAAGTCTATGTTTAAATTGCAAGTGCATTGTGCCGTGCTGTGTGTCCAGTCCTGGGGGGCATGGGCTGGATCGGTGTGTCCACTCTTGGGGGGGCTCCGTTGGAGCAGTGAATGTAGGTTTGCAGTTCACATGTGGGGTACAGTGTGCAGCTGCAGGCTGCTAGTACTGGATAATGGAAGATGTCTATTTTCAACAGACATATCGCATAGAAAAGGCTGCTGCTTTTACCCTGCTGTGTAAACCACGGGAGAGGCGAGGATGGAGACCGAGTGTGTGGTGTCCTAGAAGTAGTACACGAAGATATTAACTTCAGACAGCGCCTCCATCAGGAATGTCAACACTAGTATGTTAATTTCAGGCGGCCTGTTGTGCAGGACAGTGGTGGTTTCAAGGAGGGTCATAGGGTAAAGTTAGAGACCAGGTAGTGTCGCAGGGATTCTGCTCCTACACAGAACTGTGCATAGAGACTTGGAACCTCAGTGAATTAAGGTGTGCCAAAATTTACCTTAGTATCCAAAATCCCCTACCAGACTAGCTATCAGTGTCTCATTGGTTCTTCCATACCCCCAATGATTAGACAACCCAGAACATGAACTTAGAATACCTCAGGTAACATGGAACACATGAACACTCTTTCGTTATACTATCATACCAGTCCAAAACGAGGAGTAAATGAAGACGTGTACAAGATTGAAATATTTATTTCTAGTGCTGTGTTCTCAAGCGCAGTATGTTAGCTAATACAAGCAAACATATTATAAGCAACAAGGTTATCAGCATAGTTACTATTCCATAAAATACAAAGGGAGAAAGCATGTTAAAATGCTAAAGGGAAGAAGGCTAAATTACACCTCAGTCTTACCCTCCCTTGCTAGTATATTATATTATAGCTACAGAAGGTCTCTTTGGGTTTACAAGGACGGCCCCATACCTCTGGTCCTAGTAGAAAGGTATCACATCATTTTCTACACCAGCTCTCTGCATGCAAATGTTCTCCAACTGTGTCTGCATGCTTTGCGCAGTGCATTATTAAAAGCGCCAAAATCAGAGGTGGCCACAGCTGCATATGAGTTATGTCTAGGATGTGCGCTGATCAGACCGAACAACAGACACTGTGTTGAAATAACTTTGAAGGCCTTGGCACTCACTGTTCAGACAAAGCTTACCAAGGAAAGCTGATACAATAGGAAAACATATTATTCTCGTGTGAAGCAAAATATTCTGCTAGACTCTAAACATTTATAATATTATGTGCCGTGTGCAAAAGCAGCAGAAAGGAAAAATGGCGTTAAACTTCTAATAAGCTCATGCTAACTTAACACAGTGTAAAGGCAAAGCCCATCTCCCTGACACCCTCCCTTGATCCGAGCACGAATAAGATAAGACAAAATAATAGAAGGGGCAAATTTTGGAATGCAGAGTTCAAGAACAATAGTCAGAATCAGTCTGCAATTTGAACAAGGGGATTTTTTTTTTTTAGAACAAAAACCTTATAGTCCGACAACAGTTCAACCTTAAAAACTGTAGCAATTGGACATAGCCAAGTCAATAGGTCTGGGCAGAGAAAAAAATTGATAAAAAAGTAAAAAATATCCGATGTCCAATAAGTGACGTCGGTCACTGAAGAAAGAGACGAAGACACATCTCATTCTAACAATGAATATGCAAAATATGCAGCAACAGTCTCCAACAGGAAGTCACTGTTCTCATCTGAACATTTTTTGGCTATCTAATACATTAAAGGGAAAGAACATACATGTTCCTCAATTACCGGAGCCTCCAGCACCATCAGAGGACAACTGGGTGGGTTTTCAATGAAGCTGTGTGCCAAGAAATCTTGCGCCGTTGCGAACATATTCCAATGGCGCAGAACTCCATGCATCGCTGCAAAGGCCATAATCCCTCCGCCAGAACAAAGCAATTCATGAGCAACTAAGGGGCTCATAATCTGATCATAATCCACATCGGGAGACACCGTATTGCAGAGACACAAATCCAGGGCCCAGTGGAAATCGCAACTCAGGCAATGAAAGACAGGCTGAACGCATGTAAAGTTGGAAAATCGAAACAATAATCCATAAGCCGCACTCAAAGTGGCAAGAGGCAGCACTCCATAGTACTCAAGCATTGCTTGCGAAGCAGCCCCAGCCGTGACAGCTCTTCTTGTAACACAGGAAGTGCATCCATTTTAAAACAAACAAAACAGTAAAAGCACACCTGCAGCTAGAGCCAGCAGTAAAGGTAATCCACCAAACAGGCTGGAAAAAATAGAATGAAAAAATGCTCGGAACACACCAAATATAGTTTGAAAAGAAGTCATAAGGCCACTGCTTACAACTTTAAAAAAGTGTGCCAGCCCTGTGGTGGAGGATGCATTAAAGATAGTGTTAATTAACTCACTGAAATGCAAGGGCAAATCAGTATTCAAAAAAGCATGCACTTCTGTGCGGGCGTTTGCCACGTGAAGGACGAATGTCTCACAAGCAGATGTGAGGGCAACTTCTTTCTGGGACAATAGAGCTCTTATGCGACTCCCCATATTTTCACAGTGGGATTTTTAAGTGAGTGTAATATCCTTTATTCTGGGCAAAAATAGCTGACATTTGACAGTTAATTATACTATCATGGTACACATGTCTAGGTATTTCTATATTACAGAACTAACTGTTCTAAGAACTAATATCAACAAGGAATCAAGTGACATTATTTACAGTTTCTATTCATGTTTGACAATACATGAAGTAAGTAGACCTATAATATCAATTACATAACATCAAGTATGAATAGGTCGATATTAATCTCTCCCTATTCTCTATTTGAGCCCCATACCTTACCTCATAGTTGTTTTAGAAGAAACTATCCTTTGTTTGTCTTTCTCTATAGAGTGAGTGTTTCTAAAAATGGATATGGCCAATGTAAACAATGTAAGCATTGTCTCGTTTATTACTAATGGAGTGGTATGTGTATAAAATAATTCATAGGGTGATGTGTATATAGGAATTTATTGTACATGGCATTTAAAATTAAAATAAAACTGATATGATGTATATAGGTACAAGGAGTCACACAGTGGATTATCATAGACTAAGATAATAATGGTCTAATACTATCTAAGCAACTGTAGCTTCCCAAGGTGTTTTAACATTGTGTCTAAATAAACTCTCTTTTAGGTTTGTGGTAATATCCCGAAGAAGGCGTTTGATACGCCAAAACGTGCGTCAAAAAAATTAGAGTGTGAATAACAACTTGACTATTATTATATTAATTATAGTTACAAATCGATTGAAACCTCATTGTAGATGTAACCTTGTTTGTTTATTGTAAGAAATATTGTTGACATTGATTTGTTATGAAATGATTTCTTAATGTTTTTAATTTGCCATGAATTTTTTAATGAATAATAAATACATTATATATTTTTATAGACTACCCTATTGTCTTTGATTTTTGCCATACCCTCCGCACATGTATATATGTATTCATTTATGATTGCCTAGGAATGTTTATCGCACATGTTTGATTTTCCGTGTCCTAGGAATTGAACCATTATAGTTCAGGGGGCCTTTGTTTATCTCCCACACAACACAGGATGTGCATCCATTTTTAAACAAACAAAACAGTAAAAGCACGCCTGCAGCTAGAGCCAGCAGTAAAGGAAATCCACCAAACAGGCTGGAAAAAAATAGAATGAAAAAATGCTCGGAACACACCAAATATAGTTTGAAAAGAAGTCATAAGGCCACTGCTTACAACTTTAAAAAAGTGTGCCAGCCCTATGGTGGAGGATGCATTAAAGATAGTGTTAATTAACTCACCGAAATGCAAGGGCAAATCAGTATTAAAAAAAGCATGCACTTCTGTGCAGGTGTTTGCCACGTGAAGGGAGAATGTCTCACGAGCAGATGTGAGGGTAACTTCATTCTGGGACAATAGAGCTTTTATGCGACTCATCTTGTTGAACTCTGCTTTCAAGGTCGGAATCTTGGGCCAGATGGAAACATCAAGCTTCCCATGCAGAGGAGGATACATTACATTTTTACAGCAAACCACACGTTCACTGACGGTAACAACATAAGCAATTCCTGCTGCTAACCCACGACAGTCTTCATTATTTAAAAGTAAATAACTTCCACTTGCCAGTAATGTAAATGTGGGTACAATAGCAGGCACCGGTGTACCTTTCAAAATACAGGCTAAATTCGACTCACTCTGATTACAAGAGCAATACAATTGGATATGTCTACACATCAATGAGTGATCTGGTGTTTCAGTGCAATCTTCACCGTTCAAATAAACTTCCTTTCCCTCCCTAAGGCATCTATAGCTAAATGGAAGCGACCAAGCCTCATGGAGATAAGCACTGCCAAGAGGCTCATATCTACCAATGGCAAAGTACTTCATACACGCCTCGAACTTGAAGAGAGGAAACGGGAGAGTTAGTAACCCATGTATAAGCCACGTTGCAGAGTTGGCTTCAGCCACTGAAAACGGTAAAGGTACCAATCTCTCAATGTGTAACATAGAAAAAGATGCATCTTTCATTGACAGTAAACGTTTCTTGTCAGTCAAATTAAACGGGGCAAACAATGATGACGTGTTCATGCAATGCCAGGGTACTTTTCCAGATTTTAAGGTCTGCAAGGTCCATGCAAACTGCATAATGGTACGCAATTGATTTTGACCATGGTACAAAACAGACACTTCATCCTGCACAATATCAACAACAGATGATACAATATTGTCTAACGTGTAAATGCGTTAAGAGAGCGTGTTTATGCTATTATCTACAACTGCTAATACTTTCTCTAAACTAGCCTGATCTATAGCTCTAATGTGGGTAGCCGCCTCAATCTAGGACGTTTTCCAGACTTCGTTGTAAATAGCATATATCCATCTTTTAGACCTGCCGTTAGCCGGGCCCTTTATGAAATCATTCAGATCAACATCGTCAGTCAGTTTAGATAAATGAAGCTTAATTGACATCAAGGAGGAATGTTTGAGCTAATTTTGACATAATTTGCCTACAGAATAGGTAGTCACAGAATGGCCACTTTCAAAATGGGGATCCACCTTGACCTGTGTAAAGCCATAAGCCAAACCCAGAAAACGATGCTGGCAAGAGTCTGCACTTCTGTGCCAGAGCAACCAACCCTTGGGATCCAAACTGGATATGTTAAAGGAAGAATTTAGCAACAGAGTTTGTAACTCTCTGATCGAAAATTTAGTGACATTATTCCAACCGGAATATTCTTCCAATTCAGGGAAAGAAGGAGAATTACATTTTTTTAGTAGTAGCCAATCCAAAGCAAGTTGTCTGTGAAATTGTAGAATTCAAGAACAACATATGGTTCGGGATGAGGCATGCACGGTGCAAAGCCTCAGTGCCTTGCACTTGCCAGCTCTTAGAACCCCAAACTGATTTAAGATCAATGGTATCCTTCCACAATTCGTAACCCCCAACAGCTAACTGGCCTAGAAAGGACTTCGAATACAATAATTTAGTATTGGTAAATCTAACTTTGGATGTGGACTTTTCAGTCATTTTAAAATAAAAGGCATTGGGATTTGACTGATTAAAATCTGTAAAATAAGTGAACCTTTTCAAGAAGGAAGCCGAGCTGCCTTGTATAGGAGCCGGACAATGTTCCCATTGTGTATCATTGACAGTGTTCCTCCTAGTATTAGCTTTATGGAGGCAGTGATTGCCAAAATGTTGGTAGCAATATAAATCACCGTAATTAGCAGACTCTAAATACAAATCTTCAGCATCAAAGGCAGTATAATATTTCAAATCAGAAAACAAAGCTTCTACGGCTTTGACATCCCAATCATCAGAACGTATATTTTGTTTAATCACATCCCCCATAGAAACTCTAAGCACATTAGGGACATGTATAACTTCAGTGGGCCCATGGATTTGAAATCGGACAGCATCCCATACAATCCCATCTAGGACAGGCCAAGCAGTGATATTAACAAAAGCCAAGTCTTTCTTTAATCTGTGTGATGAGGAATGGGGAGCCAAGGTTCCATTAATATGGCGAAGGCAAGTTCTGTCCTCGACATAGTGTCTGTTGACAAGTCGGAAAAAATACACCACAAAGCCAATTGACATGAAAAGGTAAATCGAAAAAAGCACCAACCAAATATAGATCCAAGGTGGAATCAAAAAATGTTTTTTAAACTGTGCTGCCAAGACAGAAATTTTCGAAGGGGTCTTCAATGTGTGAGAGTCAGTGTCAAATGAAAATCTGGATTCAGTAGCCAAGCAAGTTTGCAAATCAGGCATCGATAAGTCAGTGGGGTTAGTATATTCAGTCTCATCAAGGTGAGCACCAGGTAATGCGCTCAATAAAGGACTTAGACCAGTGATCCAGCAACTGCCTTCCCCATAGTGGTCGATAAGGCCAAAGAATTTGGACACATATCGGGCTATGATATCAACGCTGAGAAGACGGAGCTCATGACGTGGAACATTGCTAATCCTAGCGTTGTGGTGACACCCTCAATTCGTTACCTCGGAGTTAAAATTACGCAAGATATTGACACCCTGGCTAAGGCTAACCTAGATCTGGTCTTCCAAGAATGTAGGGCCCTATTGAAATCCTGGGCGGGTCTTCGACTGTCAATTTTTGGGAAAGTCAATATAGTGAAAATGTCTATCCTTCCGAAACTGACTTTATTTTTTAATTCCATCCCTTTGGCTTTCGACTCTAAGCAACTTCATAAATGTCAGCAGGAAATTAATTCCTTCATTTGGGGCAATAAGGTTACAAGGCTGGCCTGGAAAAAACTAAGGAGGAGGAGGGAAGAAGGAGGGCTTGCCCTGCCAGACTTGCAGTACTATTCGTGGGCATTCCAGCTTTCCCACACAAGAATGCTCTTGAAGTCACCAGATATCTCTTCAAATGGGAGATTGTTTAAGGCAATGCTGGTGGGGGCAAACCTCCAGCTAGATGGGTTTCTATTTAAGTTCGGGGACCGAAAGTTTTTTAAAAAGGTGAGGCTTAAGACTCTTTTAACATTATTGAAGTCCTGGGTGCAAATTAAACGTAGAGTGGGGCTGGCATATTTTTCCAACTATGCTCAGATATGGGAATCTCCTGGGCTCCCACTGTGTTTGCAAGACTCCCTGGCAGCCCCCCCTAATTGAAGCTGGGCTCTCAAGATGGGGTGAACTGGTATCTGGAGGTATCTTGATAGAGTGGGAGGAGCTTAAGGAGTAAGTAGGGCCAACTTTGTCAAGATTCAAGTACATCCAAATCAGCAGTTGGGCCAGAGAACTAATTAGGAAAAATTCTAATATTGGGAGACCCAGCCCCCTAGAACAGCACTTAGTCGAAAAACAGACAGGAGGTAAGGAGGTTGCTTTTTGGTATTGGTCCATATTGGAGGAGATAGATGGTGATTTCAACCTCCCAATGGAGTTATGGGGAAGTGAAATCGTGTTATTGGACGAGGATTTGTGGATAAAATCCTTCTCTCTTTTGTATAGACTTGTTAAACCCGCCTGGCTGAGACGAAACCATCTGTTCACTTTACACCGGGCATAACTCTCCCCTTTACGTCTATCTAAATATCAGGAAGGGAAATGTTGTAACAAATCTCAACTTCCAGCAGCCTCAGATACCCACATGTTTTGGGAATGCCCTCACATAATTGCTTATTGGAAAGAGGTTAAAGTCACTCTGGATTCAATTCTCAAGACCAACATTCCTCTAACGCTATCATTAGTCATTTTTGGCTTTGATCAGAATATCATCGGGGCTGCGCGGTTCTTCTTATTCTATGCTATCCTTCTGGCAAGATGGCTGATATGTATACATTGGGTAGATACCATCCCCCCCGCACACTCCGCCCGGCTAACGTCACTCTATGAAACATCCAAGATAGACTTGAATAGATCCTGCAGAACCCAGTGCCTCACATTTTGGAAACTCTTGATAGATTGGAAGTGAAGCTTTTTTCGGCTCGTTGGGGGTTTTTTTTTTTCCCCCAAATATCCGATGATTATGCCCATCTACTCCATGGCTCAGTATTGTGGCTTGCCCCGACTCCGTTATCTACCTACTGGCCGAACAGGCATGAAGTTGCCTAGAGGAGTGTTAACAAGGTGCATCATATCTCCCGCCAACTCGTAATAAGTTCTGCCTAGTTCGCGAAGCGGCTCAATTACCAGGGCCTTGCTCCCGAAGGCAGTGAGGTGGTTGGTGTGTTTTCCTTGCATCTATGGAACGAGTGTCGGGCAGATGAGGATTAAAAAAAAAATAAAAAAAATAAATAAAGGACTTGAAACTGCAGGCATCTCGAGGGCAACATCAGGCCTGGGGTTAGAAGCCGGGCCAAAACAGAATTTCTCAAAATCGATGGACATGAGACTGCCGGAGTCATACTAAGAAGAATCGGCCACTGTGTGTAGTTTGACATTATCAATGGAGATGTACCTCTGTTCTTTACGACCTGGAAGTGGTGGTAAAATGACTGTTCCTGTGCCCTTCACTCCAAGCACTGGAACTGGAGCTCGATATGAGGGACCAAATTCTTTCTTGTTTTCGATCTTTTCACGAACCAGTTATCCAACTTGGGGTAGCCAGCCAACTACCGGGATCTGCAACGCATCATCAGATGTGGAGGGCAAGTGTTCCTTTGCAAGACTGTCTCTCGTCTCTTGTAGATTCTGTAAAACATGACAATGTTCATCTACGTCAAAGGAGGCAGCAAACATCGCCTTGTCTAGACCGCCAAGGTCCGGAACCAACATTTTAACACCAAAGAGCATTTCGTATGGGGTCCGCCCACCTAGAGACCTTCTAGGGAGATTATTAAGGGTACGCTGCATGCTATTGAGGTGGGTCAGCCAGTTCCTGCCAGTGCCTATAACTCTAGCTGTCAAAGACTGCTTTAAATCTCGGTTCATTCGTTCCACAACACTATTACCCTCAGGTCTGCATGGAGACAAAAACTTGACTTGGACCCCCAACAAAGTCATGGCATCCTTATGCGCCTTAGAAGCGAAAGCCGGACCCTGATCCGAATGGAAGGTACCACAGGCAAAAATCCTTACAAAGACACGCAAGTCTCTTATGACAGTTCGGGAATCAGCACTGCGGTGTGGCCACACCCACACAAAGCGTGTGCATGAATCCACTGCTACTAAGATGTACTTATACGCAGTATCAGAAGAAAAAGGACCGCAGTGACCTAAGTAAACACAACCAAGTGGCTTATTAGAAATGTACAACTGTGTCTGGGGTGGACGCGCAGCAGTTGAAGGTTTAATCTGCTGGCAAATGTCACATTGAAGAACATAATCACGCGTCTGTTTGTACAGTCCCCGCAACCAGAAACGTTGCTGTAACTGCGCCCGCATGGGCAGACTTCATGGGCAGCTGTAATCAGTGTGGACCTGCGGTCCGCATTGGGAATTAACCTCTCACCAACGTCCGGTATTTTCACATAAGGAACTTTATCAGGACTGAAGTGGTATGAATACTTCAAAGGGAACCCCTTCGGATATTTACTTTCCTTCTCAGTTGCGGCTACAGCCGCCAAGATATCATCATCAATCTTACTCTTGGAACGTGTAACTGCTGCAACCGAATATGTCGATACTGCAGATTTCGCGGCCTCATCGGCCAAAGAGTTGCCAACAGCGTGAACTCCCACACGCTGATGACCGAGAGTCTGAATTACATACACAAGTGGCAACTGCTCTTTAAGCTTAGCCACTCGGACCCAGATTATTTTATGTTTTATTGTGCTACCTTTGGAGTCACGAAAATCATTCTGAACCCAAAAGAACAAATTCTCATTGTAAGACTGGACATAGTAGTAAGAATCACTCACAATAAGAGTCGTCACACTAGGATCAGCGTACTCCAATGCGAGGATCAGAGCACGGAGCTCTGCCAATTGTGCGGTACAGTCCCCTAAAGTCTGCATGTGCACGACTTTGGACTTGAATTCATCATTCACCATGGTACCCACCACAATGGCGCAAGCTGAGACGTACGCATGCTTAGACCCATGCGCAACTTGCGCTGAACCATCAGTGTAAATGATACAATGGAAATCATCCAAAGGTCGCATAGTCAATGGCGCAGGATGAACAAACTCATACTGCAAAAATTCCTGTGACTGTAAGGATGCATAAAAAATAAACGTGACATCCGGAGACTTCAATGATGCAGCCCATTGTATCCACCGGGGGTGCAAAGCTTTAGAATTTGGTACACTGGCTTTCGTCACTGCCTCTAGTGCAGGATACAGGGTAACAACCAACATGCGTTTTAGTGCACATTCCTTAAGAATCGCCATTTGCACTGCTGTCAAAACTTTTTCCACAGTGGAAAATCGCATTTCAGCCGAAGTGTACAAGTGTGACTTGTAAGCGATAGGCACCGTGTCACCTTCGTTAAAAGTAAGGTAAGTGAAACCCACCGGCCAGGGATGATTCTTATCACCAGGTTGGTGTGGTTATCACGAGTCACTAAGAATTTAGATTCTAGAAGATCAGCCTGCAAAGATTGCAAAATGGCTGAATGTTCTGGCAGCCAGCACGATTTGGTAAAAGTAGGTTGTATCAAAGCATACAAAGGCTTGATACTCTGGGCATATTCGGGAATGTATGTACGCCCAAAATTAAAAAATCCCAGCAAGGACTGTAACTTTTTCAGAGTTGTAGGAGCGCACAGCTGTGCGCATTTCTCCAAGAAGTGAGGAGCCAATCCTCGACTTTTATTGTTGAGCACATAGCCCAGGAACACCACTGTGTACTCTGCAATGTGAGACTTTGCAAAGTTGAATTTGTAACCGAAGTCCACAAAGTTACAAACGCGACACAGATGCGCCCAAATTTAGTCGTCTGTGAGATAGATGTCATCCACATACGAACACACATCTGGGTCTAATCTCTCCAAGAGAGAGACAATAAGGGCAGCAAACACACCTGGACTATTCTTAAAGCCCATAGCCGAACGTTTAAATTGGTGTTATTTGCCGTCACAGGTAAAACTGGTCCATTGGGAACTCAGAACATCCAAATTGTGGGCAAAAAAAACGCTGGATATGTCAAAAGTGGTTTTAAACCATTTTCGCACAAGACCATCCACTAGAGGAGAGCCGTGGGTATTCTGTACTGCACAGGTACGGCAATGCGAGTTCAAATGCCGGTAATCCAATACCAAACGGTAAGATCTGTCTGGCTTGGTCACAGTAATAAGTGGGTTATTCATCGGTGACACGCAAGTTTCAATTACACCTTGATATTCCAATTGTTCAAGGATTTCCGCAACGGAAGCCTTAGCTTCACGTCGGATGAGATATTGAGGTTGAGGCTGTGGCAGAGACCGTAAGGGAATCTCGTGGTGTGGGGAAAATGTATCCCAACCACAGTGAGTACGGTACAGAGCTGGCACAAGGGCTTTAGCCCACTCTTCTGCAAAATTCAGCGCATGCTCCTTCGAGACTGTGTGCGCGAAACTAGGGAGTATCACCTCCTCCCCTCTCGGAGCTGCGAGAACAAAAGGTGGGGGCCAGTTAGCCTCCGCTAACAAAATATCATAGGTAGTCGTAAGATTTTCCCAAAATACCCCTTTTATGGTACGTTGTATGTCACCTTCAATTAAAAGGACTAATTCATGAAGTCTATCAGGGGGAGCTACTCTGGCATCAGCTGTGTCCACAACAACATATTGGTCAGTCGTAGTCACCTTCAGTAGCGGATGCAGGGCCTCTCGCACTATGGTAATCTCCGCCGCGCTGTCCAACAACGTCAGCGCCCATGTCTGATTCCGAAGCTGCGTTCTCACTATCTGTGGCATATTTCGCAGTTAAAGCGGCAACTTTCTTCTTTTGAAACTGGGGTCTTTTCGGTGTTGACTCGTCCTGCTTGCCTAGACCGTCCTTCAGGCAGGGCTGGTCGCGTCCCTGCTGGCCATCCCGACCTCTGCCTCCTCCTCCACCACCGATCGATGAGGCCGATGAGTCATGAAAAGAACGAGGAAAGCGTTGCTCAGAAACCTGAAAACGATCAGGTGATTTTATCGTCGCGCGATTGCGTAAGTCATAAACACGTTCTGTAGACGTGGGCACAGGAGATGCAGGACGTGACCCCTGCTTCTGTTGCTGTTGTTTGCCCTGTTTTTTGTTCTTTGGCCAATTTTGCTTTTTAGCCTTGGGCTGTTCATCCATTTCTGACTTTTGCCCTTGGGGTTGCTTTTTCTCCTTAGTAGAGAAAGGCTTGACACCCAAACTATTATGGCCCACGGTCTTATAAGCCGCCATAATAATTCTCTGTAACTGTCTGGATTTATCGGCATCTGGAACAGCCTGCAAAGCATTGGACACCTGAAAGCTTACCGCATCTCCCTTGACATTCGCAAGTACGAGATCAGAAACTACGTCTAAAGTGCCGCATAGCCTCATTTCCAATTCAACCGTTGCCTCAGGTCCGTGCTCATCTTGAACACGTTTAATGACCGAGGGAAGGACGGTCATTGACGGAGTGCCGAAGCACCTCGTATACACCGCTGCAAAAATCTTACCCCACGACTCACAGTCACCAGTCTCCGGTATCAAGTCTTTAGGCAAACTAATAGTTAGAATCCTGTGTTTTTCAACAGGAGTCGTGTTAGGAAATACTGCTTCCAGCTGGTCAAATTTCACGGCAAGCCAGAAAGGCATATCATCCTTATCCTGGGGACGCTTGCCCATCACTGCATTAACCATCACAGGACTAAGTTTTATTCCGCTTGGTCTGGCTGGAAGCGCCGCAACACCTGGGTCCCCGCCCGGGAGATTGCGGGTTATGTATTGTACTAACGACCTAATAACGCTAATCGCAACTGTATGTAGGCGTCTTAGATCTGCAAGGGGGCACACTCCTGCTTAAGGATGCGGTGTAAATCCAACCAAAACAGGCCAAGTAGCGTCTGGTATGGACAAAGGACCTTACCTTGGGGCCGATTAGGATTGCGGACGGAAAGCGTCCTGACCGCCAGTCCTGCGGCAATTGACCGTCTGACCGCCCCGTGGTGAAACCGGAAGTGCAATTATGATTCCCCTCCAGCAAAACCCCACAGCGGCGGATGGATGTCATCAAAGTCCACCGACCGTGGATGGAAGCATAGAAAACCCATCTGCGACAGAGGGATGACAACAAAGACCACCAACCGCGGATGGAACCATTGAAAAAGATGACCGCCGCGGACGGAGTGGCCGCAGTAACAGGCCCAACCGCCGACACTGCAGCGGAGTGACCGGCCGCACGATTAGGATTACACTGCCAGGGCAATGTAAAGAATCCCCCTACATGACGGCCGCGGAAAATAACATCGACAAATGTACGTAAACTTGGAAGGGCCAAAGCTAATCCCCCGCGGCGGTCTGACCGCATAAAAATGGCGGCAGCAAGGCACTATGCAATTTATCAAATCAGGACACAAATCTACCAAGAACATACCCCTCCCCCAATAACCCACATCAAAAACACAGCCCCATGGTGGACCACCTGACAGGCAAGGGTCCACAACCACAACATACCTGTCTGCAAGATCCCATTGGGACACAAAGACGAAAATAAAAGGAACCCTTCCCATCCCCACAATCCTTTGAATCACAGCAGAACCGAGAGAAAGAGGCTTACAGCAGAATTGAGAGAAAGAGGCACACAGCAGAGCACAGCACCACATACAAAGCAGAGCACAGCACCACATACACCAATAGCCACACAACAACCTGCACATCAACACACACACCTCACCATCCACCACAACACCATCACAACAAAGCACACACCTGCACCCCCAACACCCTGCACAGCACACACCATGGCCCACAAGAAACAGTCCGAATTCACAGAGAGTGAGCTGAAAGTCATGGTGGATGAGATCATACGCGTAGAACCGAACCGAACCTGTTTGGAAACCTAGCACAACAGACCACACTGGCCAACAAAACCAAAATGTCGGAAAGGATAGTCACCAGAGTGAACGCATCAGGGACCGCACCACGCAACAAAAGAGACATCTAGAGGCGGTGGCACGACCTCAAGGCGAAGGTGAAGTCTATGAGAGCCAAGATCCGCGAGCGGGCCTACCGTACTGGCGCAGGAAGTCCCATCCAGCCAATACCATGCACTGAATGGGAGGAGAAGGTGCTTGGAATACTGCACCCGGAGAGCCTGGAAGGAATAGCTAAGGGAATGGAGGCTGGTAAGTACAACTTAATGACCACAATCACAATGTCAAGTACTGCCGTACACAACTGCCAAGGTACTCCGCCTAGGCCCCACACCATGCATGCTGAGCACACATACATCCAAATGTGTGAATGTCAGGGCCAAAATACATCCAGCATGACCACCCACACACGGAGCAACCACCATTTCCTGGGTGACATGTGGCTAAGCAGCCAGCACTACAACTCCCAACAGGCCCCCTTCACCCACAGCCCAGCAAGATGGAGTCCCCCACCATGTGCAAGCCTCACCAAAGTAACAGGTAGGTAGCCATCTTCACAGGGAGGGGTGTACCTGGTTGAGGGGCCAGCACTACAACTCCCAACGGCCCCCTTCACCCACAGCCCAGCAAGATGAGTCCCCCACCATGTGCTAGCAATGCAACCCCTCTCACCAAAGTAACAGGTAGGTATCCATCTTTACAGGGAGGGGTGTACCTGGGTGAGTGGGCAGCTCTACAACTCCCACAGCCCAGCAAGATGGAGTGCTAGCAATGCAACCCCTCTCACCAAAGTAACAAGTAGGTAGCCATCTTCCAGGGAGGGGTGTACCTGGGTGAGTGGGCAGCACTACAACTCCCAAGAGGCCCCCTTCACCCACAGCCCAGCAAGATGGAGTCCCCCACCATGTGCTAGCAATGCAACCCCTCTCACCAAAGTAACAAGTAGGTAGCCATCTTCACAGGGAGAGGTGTACCTGGTTGAGGGGCCAGCACTACAACCCCCAACAGGCCCCCTTCACCCACAGCCCAGCAAGATGAGTCCCCCACCATGTGCTAGCAATGCAACCCCTCTCACCAAAGTAACAGGTAGGTATCCATCTTTACAGGGAGGGGTGTACCTGGGTGAGTGGGCAGCTCTACAACCCCCAACAGGCCCCCTTCACCCACAGCCCAGCAAGATGGAGACCCCCACCATGTGCTAGCAATGCAACCCCTCTCACCAAAGTAACAAGTAGGTAGCCATCTATACAGGGAGTACCTGGGTGAGTGGGCAGCACAGTATGACACCTAGCCAAGTGGCGTATGCCACCCAAACCCGTCATGATGCCCAGTACTGTGTACCATAAGAATGTAATGATTTCGTCAATCTTGTGCTGCATGACATGACATCCCAATTGCCACAACAACCAACCTGTGCAGTACACATCAATGACTCTCTATCCTTTGTACAACAGGTGATCGTGAACTGGCAGGAAATGTCAGCAACCGGCAACACCAGGCACCCCCCTCAGACCATGGACTCTCTGGAGCTGATGACCTCGATGCCTCGGATGCTGTGGAAGTGGCCAGTACACCAGTGTCGCCAGTGCCTTCACGGTCACCACCACCTTGACCACAACACCAACAGTGGCCCCTGTTGTCGGGACCTGTACTGCCACTACCACCACCACTGCAACAAGTCTACCCTGTCCCACCCTCCCAGACCCATTGGACAACAAAACACCCACCACATCCCAGGAGAGCAGGGAGAGTCTCCGGTCTAGACCCAGGTGAGGCAACAGGTTCCGCACAGGAGGGCAGGTGGCCAGCAACATCCACCCAATTGTTGTGCCGAGGCCCTGGATGCCATCAACAGGGTTGTGGACGTTTATGAGCGTGCACAGGCACAGTCACGCGAAGACACAATGGCGCACCGTCAGCTGTTGCGGTCCATCGATAACAGGCTGGCACAACTGGTGGACATCATGGGTCAGCAAGCAGCGTCTCAGAGGAAGCATCCTGCAGCCCATATACCACCTCCCCCTACCCCGAGTGGCCTGCAGGATGTCATTACACAAACATTCCCTGAGGCCACAGAGAGAAATGTGGCCGCCGAGCAAGCTGCCCCCACAGCAGTCCCCCCTCTGGCCAAAATACAGAGGGGACGTCCGAGGAAACAGCCAGCTGAAACCAGTGGCAAAGCACCAGCCAGCTACCAGACGAGGAGGCAGCGCTGACTTTACCATGCACTGAGCCTGCGATTCACCCTGCTGACTATCCTCCCCCACACCGCCAGACCATTTTTACTAGCAAGATCAAACTTATACAGGACTCTTTTCCATCGGTGGCACCTGCGGGGCTGAGCAACCCTGAGGCTGACCTGTTCCCTCTGGCCTCGCCAGGTTTGACATTGGCTGTGTTTCCACCTATTTCTGCCCCGCCTCTTTAGCGCTCATGGGCAATCTCAAATCGGGGTCGCCTCTGGACCCGTGCCCGGCTAAATTTCTGGCGAAAATTGCGGAGGTGATTAATCCGCTGGCAAACCCGCTCCTGAATCTCTCGTTGAGCCAGGGAGTGGTTCCGCAGGCCTGGAAGCAGGCAATGGTCATCCCTCTGCTTAAGAAGCCTGGTCTGGATCCGAAGGCCCCAGTCAACTATAGGCCTATCTCTCTGTTGCCGGCTCTCACGAAAATTGTGGAGAAGCACGTTCAGACGGTGCTCTCCAATTTTCTACAGACACATGAGATTCTGCACGCCACTCAGTCTGGCTTCCGTCCAAATCTCAGCACAGAGACCGCGCTCCTAGAGGTTTCAGAAACCATTAAAGGGGTTCTGGACACTGGGGGCAAAGCCATGCTGGTGATGCGGCTTTCGACACCGTCCCCCATGATGGCCTTCTCGCAAGACTCTATGAGATAGGACTGCGGGGGACGGTGCTCAGCTGGTTTTCTTCCTTTCTAGTTGGCCGCTGGCAAACGGTCTGGGCCTCGCCAGATTCCGCCGTGATGCCGCCTCTGGGAGTCGGGGTCCCACAGGGCTCTATATTGAGCCCGACCCTTTTTAACATCTTCATGACCCCTTTGGCGGCGCTGGCGGAGTCGTTTGGGGCCCAGATCGTATCCTACGCAGACGACACCCAGCTCCTCTTCTCGTGTAAGAGAGGAGGAGACTTTGATGGGGAGAGTATCCGGGATTGCCTTGGGGCTGTTTTTCAATGGTTCCAACTGAACAGCCTCAAGTGCAATTCCGATAAGTCCGAGGTACTCTTCTTTGGGTGCGATACGGAGCCAGACTGGCAGGCTTGGTGGCCCATTAATATGTTCCCTCCGTCTTGTTCTTCCCAAATCGCTAAGAACTTGGGGGTCAAGATGGACAAGGGGCTAACGTTGAAATCCCAGATCCTTGGTGTGACGGGCACTTGCTTCGGCCTCCTTAGGATGCTGCGGAGGTTTCTTCCCCTTTTGTCTGAGGAGCACAGGAAGCTGACTGTGCAGGCCCTGATCGGCTCTAGGTTAGATTACTCGAACATTCTTTACCTGGGCCTGCCAGAGTATCTGCTACAGCAGCTTCAAGTTTTGCAGAATGCTGCCGCGAGGGCTATTTTTGGTCTGAACAGACGAGCCAGTGCTGCGGGCTTGCTGCAGACGTTGCATTGGCTTCCTATCCGCAAACGGATCGCTTTTAAGGCGTTGACTTTGGCCTATAAAGCTCTCCATGCGGTGGGAGCAAAGTACCTCCAAAAGAGACTTGCCTTTTACCATCCGGCTCGCTCTCTGAGGTCAGAATCCCTGTTCTTGGCGGTTGTACCGCGAGTGAAGAGAGCCCGCCTGGGAGGCCGCTCTTTTGGATTACTGGCGCCACAGTTGTGGAACTCTCTGTCGCTCACACTCCGGGGAGCCACCAGCCTACTTGCTTTTAGAAAAGGTCTCAAAACCTGGCTGTTCACCCAGAAGGCCGTTTTGTTGTTTGCCCTTTCTGCCTTTTGTCTTCTTTTAACTGTGTTATGTTATTGTGCTGTAGCTCTTCTTACTCAAAGCGCCGGAACACTCTTTTAGAGTAGCCGTGCGCTATACAAAAGTAAATATAACAAATATAACATAACATCGGTTTTATGTGTTGTACTGGGTTTCCACGACAATGTGGGTTCTACATGATGTTCTCATCCACCATGACTTTCAACTTGATGATCCCCACCCACCCATCTTGTAAAAATGCACTCCACCAACACTGCCACCATTGTAAACAAACACCCTTGAAACACTCATGTCTGTGTGTACTCCATGTTTATGTCACAGGGTGTACAATGATGTAAACGTTACCATGTCCAAGGAGCAATGCTTGTCTGTACTCATGTTGAAAATTAAGCGACCTAGGGAGAACAAGAGCACAACATACACATGTCAGGAAACTGCATCACAGCCTTCACACCACACCGCATTTCACGGCTGTGCTATCTATCCACTCCACAATTTTCACCAGTCATAACATACCCATTCGTGTGCTGTGCATGACTACCATGTCCCACACACATTTGCAAGCAGCACAGAGCCAACCACAGGCAGCAGTCACAACACACATCCAGACATCACCCCCAACCACCCCTCCTGCATACCATGTCAACACCGTACGTTGACACCCACCTTCAAGGGAAGTAGCGCTCAATGAGCTGACATCTCTGGTCCACACCTTCCTCCTCTCCACTATCATCATCACTGGACACGGGCGGGAAGGCATGTGGAGCCACTTGTTGGTCTGCAGGGTCCAAGATCAGGGGGATCCCCTTGCGCAGGGCCATGTTGTAGAGCATGCAGCAGGCGACCACGATTTAGCAGACCTTTGCGGGTGAGTAAGGCAGGGCCCTTCCGGTCTTGTCCAGGCAGCGGAACCTTGACTTCAGCAGCCCGAATGTGCGCTGCACCACCCGACGTGTCTTGCCATGTGCCACATTATATCGCTGTTCGCCTGGGATAGTGGGATTACGTACTGGGCTCAACAACCATGGGCAGTTTGGATACGCAGAGTCACCTATGGAGAGGTGGACAGGCACATACAACATTACCACTGTGGTGGGGGTCAGCAGGGCACACAAACAACACAGTGTTTGACATTTACAACTAAACAACAAGCCAGCCACGTTCCGGATGCATTTTCGCCATCAATCCGGGCACAATGCTGCTCCGGAGGATGTGGGAGTCATGTGCAGAGCCTGGAATTCTGGCATACACATGCGAGATGAGCTGATTGCCCTGGCACACCACTTGGACGTTGATGGAGTGGTAATGCTTCCTATTACGATAAATGTATTCACAAGCTTGTGGTGGAATCAGACCAATATGTGTGCCATCAATGGCACCCACCACCTGTGGAATCCAACCCAGAGCGTAGAAATCAGCCTTCGCAGCTGGCAATTCCGTGGCCCCAGGAAAATGGATATATTCATCCTTAAACAGCATCATGGCTGCCAGGACATCACACAGTACCACACTAAACATGGGTTGGGACATCCCCCCTGCTGTACCAATTGAGTGTCACCGCCCATGCCCATGCCCATGCCAGTCCAGGGGCCCGCCATGCAGATAGCGGTACCCACCGCCATTCCCCGGCGGTGAGTCACCCCCCATGCGGTGGGTAACCACCCATGCCAGTCCAGGGGCCCGCCATGCAGATACTGATACCTACCGCCATTTCCTGGCAGTGATTCACCGTCCATGCGGTTTGTAACCGCCCATGCCAGTCCAGGGGCCCGCCATGCAGATACCGGTACCCACCGCCGTTCCCCGGCGGTGAGTCACCACCCATGCAATGGGTAACCGCCCATGCCAGTCCAGGGGCCCGCCATGCAGATAGCGGTACCCACCGCCGTTTCCCGGTGGTGAGTCACCGCCCATGCGGTGGGTAACCGCCCATGCCATTCCAGGGGCTCGCCATGCAGATAGCGGTACCCACCGCCGTTCCCCGGCGGTTGGTACTGCTGTCTGCATGGCGGGCCCCTGGACTGGCATGGGCATGGGCATGGGCGGTGACTCATCACCGGGGAACGGCGGTGGGTACTGCTATCTGCATGGCAGGCCCCTGTACTGGCATGGGCGGTTACCCACCCCATGGGCGGTGACTCACCACCGGGGAATTGTGGTGGGTACCGCTATCTGCATGGCGGGCCCCTGGACTGGCATGGGCGGTTACCCAACACCTGGGCGGTGACTCGCTGCCGGGGAATGGTGGTGGGTACCGCTATCTGCATGGTGTGCCCCTGGACTGGCATGGGCGGTTACCCACCGCATGGGCGGTGACTCACCACCGGGCAATGGTGGTGGGTACCGCTATCTGCATGGCGGGCCCCTGGACTGGCATGGGCAGTTACCCACCGCATGGGCGGTGACTCACCGCCGTGGAACGGCGGTGGGTACCGCTATGTGACTGAATGGGGGGATAACAACTGCCATTGCCACTTGCACTTTCATATGTATCTGTTAGCCTGCCCCACCCCCGTGGAATGTGTGCTCCGCCATTGCGATGCCAGCAAGTGATGTATTTCAAATGATGCACCATCACGGTAGCGCGCACATGCGGTTGGCGGTGTGTGACCGTGATGGTCCTTGCACTTGCAGCCAATGGAAACAGGTACCGCGGGATGAGTAAGCGATTTTCAAAAATGCGGAAGCCGTGCACCGCCACAGCGGGGCCAGTCATTGGCTAATTTTGAATGAGGCAGCCCGGGAACACCAATTGCTGCTTAAGTGTGCCACTGATATCAGCTCAGGGCCCTATAAATGTGTGAGTCTGAGCATCACACATCCACATGTGTGACTGCTACCTGCACCCGTCACCTTTACCTGCTGCTGCTACCCACTCCACCAACTGCTGCCTGCACCCATCACCTCTACCTGCTGCTGCTGCCCACTCCACCAACTGCTGCCTGAACCCATCACCTCTACCTGCTGCTGCTGCCCACTCCACCAACTGCTGTTGTGCCAGCGTCCTGGACCTTGCCATGCCGGGAGTTGGACAGATCCGGTCCCGTCCCTTCAGTGCAGAGGAGCTGGAGGTCCTTGTGGACGGTGTGCTCAGCCACTATGAACGTCTCTACGGTGCCCCAGGACAGGTGGTAAGTGCAGTGGGGGACATGTTGGTGTGCATGAGGTAGTCCCTGACTCCTGGTGACTGCAATCTGGGCGGTGTTCTGTGGGAGGCAATGTGGGTATGCCCCAGCAGGCCAGGAACGCTGTGATGTGTCCCTGGTTCTGTCACTGACTGATTAACCTCTATGCTGCACAGTGTTATCTTTGAGGGGTAACAAACATGACATGTGTAGTCTTGTGGCTGTGCTGTGTCACGACCGATCACAGCTATCTTGTGTGTGTTTGCCTCACCTGCTGTCCATGAAGGAATAATGCCATATTGTCCTGTCAGTCACATATGTTGTACTGTGCATGGCTGATGACAGATACCTGTACCTTCTATCCGTGTGAAGGGCCAACTGTTCACTGACTTTCCCCCTCTTGTCTCCCATTATGGTAGGTCAAGCTGCACCATCTCATGGCCGTGTGGAGGGCCATAGCACGTGATGTACGGGCAGTGGGGGTGGGCAACAGGTGACACACACACACTGCCACAAGCGGTGGGACGACATCTCCAGGCTCAGCAAGACTGTGGCGGAGATGACACTGGGGCAGATTCCAAGATCAGGCCGACTTGCACGATGTACCATGACCCCTCTAATGCTACGTATCATAGCTGTGACACATCCTGACCTGGCCGCACGGCTGAGAGGGGAGTAGCAGCAAACTAGCGGTGAGCACACTGACATGGGTTTGTGACTTGGGAGTGCATGCATGTATTGCTGGTCAGACACAGTATTGACATCCATGGTGCATATGGTGTGCTGCTATTGCATGTCGTTGGATTATTGGAGTGAGAATCAGCATCCATGTCAGCCAGCTGGACATACCAGTTGCATTGTAGTGCAGGGGCCCAGGACATGTCATTCATGTCTGTGGTCCCATTGCAGCACATGTGTGGTGGTCTGCATGCACTTGCCCAGTTTGTTTAATGTACATGTGTCACAGGGCCCACTAATTCGTTGACATGAGGATGTCTGGGAGGTGTGTTTCATGTGCAGGATGGGTTCGACATGTTGTCCAGCAGTCAAGGAAGTTTTGATTTTGTAATTTGCAGTTAGTGAGTGTGGCACTTAGGTATACCTCTGATCTCTCTCTTTCATCTTTGGACGAAGGCACTGACAGACAAATGACGGAGGGAACTGGTGGCAATGCATCCGGATCAGAGACCACACAAACACAGACTGACATGGAACAGAGCAGCCCTGGAGGGGGGGGACAGAACCATCCCTGAGGACTAACATGTGGAGACACCATCGTCATCATCTTCAGACAGCGGTGGTGAGTCAGCACTGTTGGTAGACACAGGGAGTGGACAATCTACACCTTCAGTCGGTACACAGCACACTGGGCCCACACTGCCACCAACTGCAAAAAGTACTGCTCATGCTCGCATGAGTAGGGGGAGCAGAGTGGCCTTTGGTGCAGACACTGCTGCCCCTGCCCCTGTGACACAAACTGCCCTTAGTGCTGAGGCGGTTGATCTGCTGCGACAGCTGTGTGTAGGGCAAACAAATATGATAAATGTATTCCTGGACCACGATAGGAAGTTGGGGCAGGCGGTAGCATTCATGGAGGGGATGCATGGTGATGTTGCTAGACTCCACAGGACAGTACAGTCCTTACCCAATACAGTATCTGCAGCCATTCAACAGTCACATGGACAAGGTTCTACTTCAATTCCCCCATCCACACCACTTACTGTCTTAGGGGAGAGTGACACTTCAGAACATGCATCATTTTCAGGGTATTGCACTAGAAGCAGCCACAGGCAGCAAGGCAGGCAATGGAGGCCACAGACACCTTCCCCTGGGAAAGGGAAATCTTTCACAGAACACAACATCAGCTACCCTGGAGATGACACACAGGACCCTCAAGGGGTGATGGGGGGACAGATTAACGGAACACACAGGCATCCCTCTCAAAAGGTACTCACAAGGGCAAGGCACATCTCATGGACAAGGCACAGACCAAGGACAGGGCATCCGCAAAGGACCAGACACCACCCACGGACACGGGTCCTCACAAGGACTAGGCACCTCCCAAGGACCAGGCCCCTACAAAGGACAGGGCACCTCCCAAGGACAGGGCACCTCCCAAGGACCAGGCCCCTACAAAGGACAGGGCACCTCCCAAGGACAGGGCACCTCCCAAGGACCAGGCCCCTACAAAGGACAGGGCACCTTCCAAGGACCAGCCCCCTACAAAGGACAGGGCACCTCCCAAGGACAGAGCACCTCCCAAGGACCAGGCAACTCCCAAGGACAGGGCACCTCCCAAGGACAGGGCATCTCCCAAGGACAGGGCACCTCCCAAGGACAGGGCACCTCCTAGGGACAGAGCACCGCCCACGGATAAGGCACATTCCAAAGACAGGACACCTCCTAAGGCCAAGGCGTTTCCCACGGCCAAGGCTACTCCCAGGGAGCAGGCACCTCCCAGGGCAAAGGCTTCTCCCATGGACAGGACATCCACCAAGGACAAACATCCATCACCCATCCGTCCCCTGAAGCTGGTGTTGGTGAAGGAACGTCAAGCACATGTGTCAGAGGTGGAGGCCCCCCATACCTCTACTCCCTTCCACACCCCGGTGAAGCAGAGGAAGGAGTATACTGTTGTTGCATCCCCATTACACATGATGCAGAGGGCAGAAGGCAGGGCCAGAGCAAGCGTCAAGCAGGTTCCAGCACGTCCCCAGAGAGCAGACCCACAAATGCACATGATCCAACCTTGATCAGTGATGTTTCAGATGAGGCCGCACCACTTACCAGTCCAGTCATGTCCAGGGTGCCCTTCCAAATCCCCAAGAAAAGGAAACACACACCGGTAACACCTGACCACCCCAATGTCACACAACTACAGATGTCCCCAGCTCCCAGTGCCACCCAGCCTCCTGGCCCATACAGCCCTGTAGCTCATCATTTCAGTGGTCCTAGTGGGTCAGCTGCAGTTTACTCTCATGTGTCTGATAGTGGCACTGCGTCTGTTGTTTGCTGTCATGCCTCATGTAGTAGCACTGTGTCAGTTGTGCCCTCTCCTGTTTCAGGTACTGCCACTGTGGGTGTCCGCCAATGTCATGTCTCAGATGCTGGCATGGTATTTGTTGGTCAGTGTCCAGGGACTGGTCCTGGCAGTGTGTCAGGGTCTGTCGCTCATGTGTCAGTCACTAGAGCTGTGGCTGTTTCACACACTCCTGTTTCAGGTCCTGGCACTGTGTCAGGGTCTGTCGCTCATGTGTCAGTCACTAGAGCTGTGGCTGTTTCTCACACTCCTGTATCAGGTCCTGGCAGTGTGTCAGGGTCTGTCGCTCGTGTGTCAGTCACTGGAGCTGTGGCTGTTTCTCACACTCCTGTATCAAGTCCTGCCACTGTGTCAGAAGCTACGAGGTCCCACAGTCCACCTGATTCTGTGCTGTGAGGTGCAGTTCCCATCACTCAAATCTCATTGTACTTGATGTCTGGACTGTTCATTGTAACCACCCTTGCAATATTCTTGTCCATGGGACTGTCCGTATGACACACGTCCTTGTGCTGCCTCTGATGTACCTGCTCTGTTCTGTACCATGGACTGTTGATGCACTTTACCCCTCACTTGTGCTGCCTCAGATGCACTTGCTCTTTTCTGTACCATGGACTGTTGATGCAGTTTGCCCTTTACGTGTGCTGCCTCCGATGTACCTGCTCTGTTCTGGCCACTGGCCCTGTTAGCAATGTGATGCAGTTTGCCACTCCCATATGCTGCCTCAGATGTACCTGCTTAGTTCTGGCCACTGGCCTTGTTAGCAAAGTGATGATATGTGCCCCTCCCTTGTGCTGCCTCTGATGTACCTGCTCTGTTCTGTACCATGGACTGTTGATGCACTTTGCCCCTCACTTGTGCTGCCTCTGATGTACCTGCTCTGTTCTGTACCATGGACTGTTGATGGACTTTGCCCCTCACTTGTGCTGTCTCAGATGTACCTGCTCTGTTCTGTACCATGAACTGTTGATGCTATGTGCCCCTCCCTTGTGCTGCCTCAGATGTACCTGCTCTGTTCTATACCATGGACTGTTGATGCACTTTGCCCCTCACTTGTTCTGCCTCGGATGTACCTGCTCTGTTCTGGCCACTGGCCCTGTTAGCAATGTGATGCTATGTGCCCCTACCTTGCGCTGCCTCAGATGTACCTGCTATGTTCTGGCCACTGGCCCTGTTAGCAATGTGATGCTATGTGCCCCTCCCTTGTGCTGCCTCTGATGTACCTGCTCTGTTCTGGCCACTGGCCATGTTAGCAATGAGTTGAGTTGAGTTGAGAGAGAATTTGTAGAGCGCTACTTTGCCCAAGGGCGTCAAGGCGCTAGAGATGGAATAAAGAGCTGTTTGGTGAAAGACGGGAGGGAAGATCAGTTGTAGGCCTGCCTGAAGAGCCAGGGCTTCAGAGCCTTTCGGAAGAGGGGGTGGGAGGTGAGTTCCTTGATCTCAGCCGGAAGAGTATTCCAAATTTTAGTAGCACAAGAGCTGAAGGCTCTGTCGTCCCATCTGGCTTTGCTGGTTTTAGGAACAAGCAAAAGGTGTTTATTGGCTGACCGAAGTGCCCTGCCGGGGGACATACGGAGTTACCAGGGGTTTAATGTCTTCAGAGCCAAGCCCATGCAAGGCACGATGGGTGAGACATAAGACCTTGAACTGTATTCTGGCCTGGATAGGAAGCCAGTGAAGGTCCTTCCTAATAAAAGTGGCTGAGGCGAGTTTCGGGGCATCAGTGACAAACCGAGCTGCTGCGTTTTGAACTGTTTGCAAACGCTGTATCTGAGATTTGTTAATTCCCAGGTACAGTGAGTTACAATAGTCTAGCCTTGAGGAGATTAGGGCCGTCGTAACCAGTTTACGGGCATCGGTGGAAAGATAATGAACTAATCTCCTCAAGGTTCTGAGAACACCACAGCAGGTGGAGGTCGTTCTGCTGACTTGTTTTTGAAAGGAGAGTTTGGTATCAAAGATGACGCCTAGGTTCCAGGCAGATTGAGAGGGCAGTGGACAGGTTCCTAAAGAAGAAGGCCACCAATTCATAGACCAGATCTCCTCCTTGCCTCCGAAAATCAACACCTCCGTTTTTTCCCCATTCAATTTAAGGGAATTCCTCACCATCCAGTTTGCAACCGATTCCATGCAATTCCTGAAGTTTCGAGATGTAGTTTCAACCGTTTGAGAAAGGTAGACCATAATCTGAGTGTCGTTAGCATAAGAGGGAACTTCCAGCCCAAACGATCTTACAAACCTGGCACGAGGTGTAACGTAAATGTTAAAGAGCGTGGGGCTCAGGAACGAACCCTGAGGCACCCCGCACTGCACAGGCTTGGCTGGGGAAAGAAAGTCACCCAGCTTGACCCTCTGTGCATGGCCATCCAGGAAAGATTTTAAGAGACTGAGTGCAGGTCTGTCCACTCCTATCTCCTTGAGCTGTTCGACTAAGATGGAGGGGGATAGGGTGTTGAAAGAGGCAGTAAGGTTGAGCAGGACCAGAAGTACCATGGACTGTACCATGTACAGTCCATGGTACTTCTGGTCCTGCTCGACCTTACTGCCGCTTGATGCATTTTGCCCCTCCCATGTGCTGCCTCATATGTACCTGCTCTGTTCTGGCCACAGGCTCTATGGTAACTGTGCTGCTTGTTGCCCCGTGGTTGTGCAGCTTCCAACGGACATGCTCTGCACTCTCATTGGCCTGCCTGGAACTGTGCTGCTTGTTGTCCCTTGGATGTGCAGCTTCTCTTGGACATGCTCTGCACTCTCTCATTGGCCTGCCTGGAACTGTTCTGCTTGTTGCCCCTTGGTTGTGCAGCTTCTCATGGACATGCTCTGCACTCTCTCATTGGCCTGCCTGGAACTGTGCTGCTTGTTGCCCCTTGGTTGTGCAGCTTCTCATGGACATGCTCTGCCCTCTCTCATTGGCCTGCCTGGAACTGTGCTGCTTGTTGCCCCTTGGTTGTGCAGCTTCTCATGGACATGCTCTGCAATGTGTACTGGCCACTGGACTGGCTCCTGGGTACACCAGAGTGCTATCTTTGTGATGTTTAATAAAGGCAGTTACTCATGTTGTGTACTTTGTCAGTGTCCGTGCTTGTTGTGTACTTATATTGTGGATTTCTTGTGTTTACATTGAAGAAATATAAAATCGATACTATATAATGTTGTCTTAAAGTACCCAATATATATTTGCTCTTTGATAGAAACCTCTTGTAAATACACACGACCCATGTATAACCAAAAACTTAGGCCCGAACTGAACAAACGGCATACTGATTTCATTTCTCTGGGCCCCTTTCGTTAGTAAGGAAAACACATGACATACTGATGAGCGGAGAGTCTAAAGGGTTGGCCCGGGCTATGAACAGAGGATTGATTCTAACTTAGGAAACTCAAGGTCACATCTGTCTTTCTTCTAGGATGAGCACATGCTTGCAGGCGTCATTCCTGTACTCCCATGCACCAGAACCAAAGGGAGGCACCTTTACTGACCTACCCCCGGAATAGCTTGAGCTAAGTTCAATCTATTGTGCCTTTATGGGTCTTCCTGTTGGTTTCTCAGTTACTGGTACTTTTCCATGTACGGGGTTTCAATGAGGTATGCCGAAAGTATATGTGCACTGTTTTGAATGTGATCCAACAGTCTCCTCTGCACACCTTTGAGAGCTGTGGCAAGAGGAAGGCTCCCCTATATAGGGCGCTTTGCAAAATAAACAATTGAACCTTTTCCATTGCCGACTGACTGATGTATGGTAAATAAGGTATATGGGCTATTG
Source organism: Lissotriton vulgaris (assembly GCF_964263255.1). Taxonomy (NCBI): domain Eukaryota; kingdom Metazoa; phylum Chordata; class Amphibia; order Caudata; family Salamandridae; genus Lissotriton; species Lissotriton vulgaris. The sequence continues at coordinate 129,727 of NW_028248581.1, read as the reverse complement.
GTAAGTATAGCTCTTATGGTATATTTTTGTAGTACTTCAGTTGGCGACTCAGCCGGGACTCCGCAATAGGCTTGTCCCCTCCTGTAAACAGGGAAAGAGGGACGGGGAGGGGTTCTGGTCGAGGGGGTGGACTGAAAAAGGATCCTAATTGAAAAACCAGTTTGTGGTAGAAAAGGAAAATTCCACTCTTTGACCCAGTGACCTTCCCAGCTGCTAAATAACCCTTCGCCGGAGTCCTTCGGGCTTAACCTGGGAACAGCTGACCGTGTTGGTCTATAAAAGAAGTTGGCGGTGGAGAACGCTCAATCAGACCTGAGTGCACCAGTTGAGTGAATTGTATTGTATGGAACGAGCACTTTTTGAGAAGTGGCTCAGAAGAACAGTTAACTGCATATGGAATATAGTGTTAGTGAACCACAGGGAATCTGGGGGTCTGACATGGCAGAGGTGTGACTGCATGGGCAGATGCCCCACAGACTTGTTTGGTGATTAGTTGGGACAACGTCGGACGCCTTAGTGTTGCACGGTGGGTGCTCACTCGGCCGGATCCTCTTCGGAAAAGCTCCCAGGAGCAACTGGGTAAGCGCAGGGTTCTTCCGATGTTCAGGAAACCTAGAATTGATTGTACGTTTTTCAGCGTTTTTGGAGATTGGAGTACTGCACACTTCTCTAAGAAGTTGTCTGCTAGGCTTTTGCCTTCACTTGATAACTCATATCCTAAAAATAGGACAGTGAGGTGGGCAATTCGTGACTTTTTAAAGTTAAATTTGTACCCTTCGGATGCGTACCCAAGTATTATGGTGTTCACTCTTTTCAAGTGTGTCTCCAGATTATCGTCTGTTCGATAGATATCATCGACATATGATAATGCCTCATCATCATACATTTGTAGTAATTCTGCTACTCTTGCTGAAAATAATCCTGGGCTATTCTTGAATCCCTTTGGGAAGACGACAAAATTGCTTTTGGGCCCCCATACTGGAGAAAGCGGTCAAATACCTGCTTTCTGGTGCAATGTTTTGACAGAAAAAAACATTTGAAATATCTAATGTCGTTTTATATTTTGTGCGCACAATGTTATTCATCAGTGCTGCACTGTGAATTTTGTACTGCAAATGTTTTGCAACAGGAGTTTATGTGTCTGTAGTCCAATACTAGACGATATGAATTGTCTGGTTTGGATACAGGAAACAAAGGATTGTTCATTTGTGAGGTGCATGTTTCAATCACCCCCTGGTACTCAAGTTGATCTAAGATCTTCCTGACTTGTTTTTTAGCTTCTTGCATAACAGGATACTGCCTTTGTGCAGTAGGTTGATTTTCTTAACTGGATTTTATGGTGAGGAGAATCCTCATCCCATCCTACATGATTTTTATATAATGCAGGAGCTTGGGCCACTGCCCATTTTCTAGCATATGTGTACTTTTTATGAATTGGAATGTGATTTGAGACGGCAGGCATAATCATTTCTTCGCCATGTGGGCACTCCCTGACAAACTCTGGTGGCCACTCCTTTTCTGCTAGAAGGATATCATAACATTTAGATAGGTTCTCCCAGAAGAGAACTCTTATTTTCCTAGTTTTGTCCCCCTCTATACGTAATGTAATATAATTTATGGGGCATGCTAACTCTGGTATCTGCAGTTTCCACTTGAATGTATTAATTTGTGTCCACTGTCTCCAGAAGATTCATCAGGATCTTGCGAGCTATGGTCACTTCTGCTGCGCTGTCTAGCATTGTCTGGGCCCATTCCCCATTCTTGAGTTGTGTCCTCAGAATCCTCTGCATGTTTTATTATAATACTGGCTACCTTCTTTTTGGGAAACTGTAATTTTTTACTTTGATGAGCAGGTTCTTTGTCTTTGGACTTGACGCGCTCTTCTTTATGTTCTGACCGTCCTCTTCTTTCCGATTTCTGTGAGGAAGTCTGAAAAGCTCGAGAGGGACGTGTATCAATATCTTGATATCTGTCAGGTTTTCTCAAATTTTCCCTATTTCTAAGGTTATATCTTTTTTCAGAGGGCTCCCGTTGGGGAGACCTACCCCCCCCGTTCTGGAGATCTACTCTCCTTTGGGGAGACCTTTGTCTGGTCTGAAACTGTTTTCTCTTGAAGTGGTTTGCTTATTACCCTCCCACTTCTTTTTAGGAGTTATTAAGTTATTTTTAATGAAAGTCTTTTCAGGATTTTCTGTTAGTTGCGGTTTTAGTGGTTTCCCACCCAAACTGTCTCTACCTAATTCTCCATAGGATTTTTCAATTATTCTGGCAAGTTCAAAAGGTTGGTCTGCTATATCTGTTTCTTTTAATGTTTAGTGGATTGCCACAGATGCTGCTTCTCTTTTTATGTTGGCTAGTAGTATGGCCGAGACTTGCTTAAAGTCTTTCAATAATTTCATACCTAGATTTAAAGCAGGCTCTGGACCGTATTCATTTTGAATCTGTCTTAGTACATCTGGTATAACCGCCATAGACGGAACACCATGTGTTTTTGTGTAGATTGAAGCTAAGACTGTTCCCCAAGTGTCACTGTCCTCCACATGTGGTGCAATCCCCATTGGTAAGCAGATTGTCAGAATTCTGTGTTTTTCATGAGGGGTAGTATCAGGAAATACTGCCTCTATTTGAGTAATTTTTTGATCTAATCAGAACGGAATTTGTTCCCGTTTTGCGGGGAATTTACCAATGACTGATTGTATAGTCTGTGGTGTAATTTTATTAGTGTTCCCCTGGTGAGGGGTGTGCTGTGGAATTTTTACAGCAGGTTGGACTGTTAAAGTCCGCATGACATATTGTACCAAATGACTATGTATTTTAATTAGTTGTTTTAGTTGAACTAAAAGTTCTCTGTCTGACATTGTTTCAATGTCAGGATGTGGTGTATAGCTGGCTAGAACCGGCCATGTTGCTCCTGGTCTACCTAGTGGACCGAGCCTGGTAATGCTATTTTGATGTTTTAGGGTGCCATTGAACCAGAGCTCATGCTCTTGGTAAGTTAGTGGAATTTAAACATCCTCAAAAAGGGTGTATTCCTCTGGAGGTTCCCCTGCTTTGCAGTAGTGGAACTTGTGTGTTACAGTGTTTGCTGCAGGAAAATTTATCCAAGAATAGAATACCTCTGTCTGCCGACATCCATGTGCCTCTACCACAAATATCACTGTACCACCTGTTGATGATGTACCATTTTCTATACGTTTTATAGTTACACTTTTTCTTATATTTACCGGGATGAGTATTGCATCCGGTTCATTTTGTTGGAGACTTGTGTCATCCGCCAAAAGTTGAGTTGCTAGTCTAGCTCTCTCCCTTTCGTCGTCACTTTCCGTCATTATGCTGACAGAAAGTTTGCAGAGCAAGTTTCAAGGAAACAAAGATTAGGTGCACGATATTTTAGAACACTGTATCCTTCAACTTTGAATAAACCAAAAACTATTATATAGGAATCTCTTCCTGCTAAGTTTTGGTGGATATTAACCTTTTTACCCACTCCAGACGTCTATTGGAGTTTTTACGGAAAAAAGGGGTCTGTGTGAAAAGCACGATTGAGTTACTCTAGTATCTAGTGTTAAATTATCGCCTTACTAAACGTTGGGCGCCATGTAGTGTAGTTCCTATATTCCCAATAGGCTCTGTGCATTGGAATAACATAAACAATAGTGTAGACGTAGGACTGAGGTCCACTAGGTCTCTATTGAATATGTTAGACTTAATTATGAAATGCCAGCTAGCTCAGAGGTCACTAGAAACTTTCTTGAGTAAGCAAGAAGGTGTTAACTTTCTTGAATAGACAAGAAGGGATTCGTTTCCGACAACAGCATAAACATGACAACTTTGCTCCCCCAGAATAAGGAGTATATCTCCAGAGTCGCGGAAACAATAGATAGCTATTTCACTCAGTTAATCGTGCATGCTTCGTTTCACCAGGAGTGCAGAGAAATAGAGAGACGGGCGTTTTCAATAAAAGTGGTTATTTATTGAGCAGTCTTCTTTCTCATGCAAGAGAAGTGAATTGCCACAATTGCAATACTTGTCATAAAGTAAAGTGCATACAGTAAAATGAGTATTATGAAATAATACTGTAAAAGCATTTATATAGTTTCTAAGCCATAAGATACTTAAAATGGATAAAATACATACAATGATAAAATAATAACTAAACGTACTCAACTGGTGTTTCTAAGATGCGCCTACCCCGGTGTACCTAACCTAAGCCTAGTACTGGGAAGGAGAAGATGAGTTACAGTTTTTTGCCAAGAATCTGAATCAAGAATTCTCTGTGGGTCTAATCAGCTCCGTACCTTGGTCATAGAATGAAGGAGGTCTTGCATCTCTTTCTCAGGACTCGCTCTCTCAGCAACCCGCAAGGGTGACAGGGAAACACTGGAGCTAGATTTCTCGGCAGGAGAAAAAACAGCGCCTCTCACAGTGCGTCAGCAGGGAGGGTCGGCTTCCTTCAGCACTCGCATCAGCAGGGCGTCGGGCAAGTAGATAGCCAATCTGCTCTAAACCACCGTGTGTTGCTTAAGGCAGATGCTGGTATATTTATACTTGGAAGGTGCAGAGTTTGACGTAAGGTTGGACATAAGACGTCACTAAGAACTTGCAGTTCTTTCAGGACTCTAGGAGTGCTAGGACAGATCAATACAGAAGCAGGGGGAATTCCCGGGCTGCTGGAGGCTTGGTTTGTTTAAGAACGCATTGTGCTTTCCAGGAGTCTATGGGAGTAGCCTTGCCGTATTTGGACTGCAACGTCTATGTCTTAATATGAATATGATTCTTATGCCTGTATAAGGGTATGATTTGATATTACCATATGAGGGCATGAAATCGGGAATATTTACTAGAGTCCTAGAATCATCTACAACAGGATAGCAAGAGCCTGCCCTTGAGGCTCTAAACGGACACAGGGAGAAGAAACCCTCTGGCAGTTGGCTTGCTCCTTTTCCTCGAGTTTAGTTTGGACTTTTAGTTAGGATGTATCCCTTTGCCCGATTTGCTTTTGAAGATGAGAGACCTCTTGCTCCCAGACCTTTTATCGAGAATGTCCCCATGTTTTCCGGTTGGGCTACCAGAGTGAAGATATCCTTTGTAATAATTATTGCAGTAATTATGGTAATATTAATGAGCATGTTTATGTATTTGGAATTCCAATACCCTATGCATAATGTTTTAGGCACCACCACAGCACCACCTGAGCATTTCTTTTATACCTTGCCTCCCCACAAAGAGAGACATTGATAAACCTATGTTAAAAATGCGTTCATAGAAATGTTGCATGAGGCTCATAGCACTACGAATACGACAAACTGCTGGGTATGTGGTCTTTTGCCATCTGTAATGCATCGCCATGATTTGTTCATTTCTTTGCCATTATCACACTTAGCAAGCTGTGAAGCCTGGTTTCAGTTACTATCTCTCATGTATTTGCATTATGTAGCTGATCCCAAAAGGTATACTGAAAAGGACTATGAAGCTGTTCTAAAGTATATAGAACAACACCAGGGATTTAATGCCCAGGGGAACCAAGGGGAGGGATCTTTAGATCCGGATGCCTGAATGAATATGTACACCACTTATGAAAATGCTACTTGGTTAAAGGAAGAAATGTTGGATTTTGAACAATTTAATTCCACGCAATATTCTCAGCATTTCCAGGATCGAAATGTCACTGATGATAAGGTAATGCCAGTTCCTATCGAACAGTACTGCTTCCTTTTGCATACAAGGGAAAGGTCATGTTAATGTAGGGAATAGCAGATGTAACTATACTTACATTTTACATACTACCAGCACCCCACCTCTGATAACTCCGCCAAATGTGTATTTTGTTTGTGGTGAGAATGCCTACACTTGGCTTCCTAGAGGGTGGGCCGGAAAATGTTACCTGTCCTTCTTGTATCCTACAGTATATATAGCTCCCTCTAATTATCACAAGACACATCAGCTGACTAAATGAAGTTTAGATCCTTATCGAGTTAGCAGGAGTATTAGTACTGAAGGCACTGATCAGACTGATACTGCTTCTCAGCAGTTTATGGATATAGCAAAGGGTCTCTTTCCAATATGGGGGTCCCATTTTCACTAGTAGAGATGTTAGACTTCTCTCTAGAGTAGTGTAAAATGTAGTTCAAACCACTGCTGGGATTTTAACTAACCTCACTGTAGAGCTTCAGGCTACGAGGCTTGTATTGCTCTAAAATCGGATGGTGCTTGACGTCATCCTGGCTGATCGAGGAGGAGCATGTCGCGTAATCGGCAGCTCCTGCTGTGTATATATTCCAGATTCTGCTCCCACTATATATTTAGCTATTCAGAAATTACATCGCTTAGCTGCGGAAGTCCATGCTGATACTGGTACTTGGTCTTTAACCGGGTGGTTCTGGGATCTCCTCTCCACCTGGGGTTGGAAAATTTTCATGACTCTGGCTGGAGCACTGGGAGTAGTATTTGTTTGTTTCCTGTGCCTTCATTGTGGCCCGGCATGCTGCTCCTATTGTGCCGCCAAACTTACTTCCTTATTGACAGTTGCCCGACAGACTAAAATAGAGAAGCAGTTAGTGCAAAAGGAAGTGGCCGACCTCATGCAGATAGATGAGGGTGTGTTCTTAGATTAGGAGACCAGCCTTTATATATTGGCTACATCACGCCAAAAGGGTGGTCTGAAGAAATATAAAATCGATACTATGTAATGTTGTCCTAATGTACCCAATATATATTTGCTCTTTGATAGAAACCTCTTGCAAATACACACGACCCATGTATAACCAAAAACTTAGGCCTGAACCGAACAAACGGCATACTGATTTCATTTCCCTGGGCCTCTTTCGTTAGTAAGGAAAACACGTGACATACTGCTGAGCGGAGAGTCTAAAGGGTTGGCCCGGGCTATGAACAGAGGATTGATTCTAACTTAGGAAACTCAAGGTCACATCTGTCTTTCTTCTAGGATGAGCACATTCTTGGGGCGCCATGCCTGTACTCCCATGCACCAGAACCAAAGGGAGGCACCTTTACTGACCTACCCCCGGAATAGCTTGAGCTAAGTTTCGAATTAATCTATTGTGCCTTATATGGTTCTTCCTGTTGGTTTCTCAGTTACTGGTACTTTTCCATGTACAGGGTTTCAATGAGGTATGCCAAAAGTATATATGCACTGTTTTGAATGTGATCCAGCAGTCTCCTCTGCACACCTTTGAGAGCTGTGGCGAGAGGGAGGCTCCCCTATATAGGGCGCTTTGCAAAATAAACAATTAAACCTTTTCCATTGCCGACTGACTTATGTATGGTAAATAAGGTATATGGGCTATTGGTAAGTATAGCTCTATGGTATATTTTTGTAGTACTTCAACAACATGCCCTGTCTACCAAGGATTAGTTCACAATGGTGACGCACCTGACAACTAGTGAGGCAAGTTTTGATCATGTTCCCTGCACCGCTCAATATACATATATTACTGGTCTGGCCCAGCAAGAGTAAGGAAGTGACACCTCTGCCATTGATGGGAGGGTGGCAATGAACGCACATTTACTCACAGGAAGGCTTCCAGGCACCCACTGGGCTGCTGGCGGTCATTTACAAATGCAGGGACTGCCCAGATCGGTCCACCACAGATGCCCACAACAGCAGCCCTAGGCTGGGACTGGACACCGGCCCCTCGGCCAGTGCCCTAGTGCCCTCGTTGCTAATCCTACGCTGCTGGTGTGAACAGGTATGTTGTGGTGTGGTATGTGTGTATTGCCTACTTGCGTACCTGCGGTGGCGTCCACGACGGTGCATGACTTGCTGGAAGTGAAGTACGAACAGGGCCGGGATGGCGTGTAGGGCTGGGTCCATGGTGGCAGGGTCCGTGGGGTGGGTCTCGAGGTACTGCTTTCCCTCTCCGTTGTGGTGCTTCCTCCGTCTATGTGATGGTGGTTTTTCCGCTACGTTGTTCTGGTTTGTTTGCGACTACTTAATATGGCGGACCGTCGGGACGTCATTCCGCATGGCAGTGACGCTGGATTGGCTCCGTCCGCCGTGGTGTCTGGTGTGTTCCCGCGGCGGTTCACGTTTTTCCACGGCGGATGGTAAATTTGCCCAGTTCGCCTTCCTAATATGGCGGACGGAAGGCCCCCTGCTGGCGGACGGTGAGGTGCATTTTCAACCGCCTCAAGCACTGGGGTCATGCATCCGTCCACCATCCTAATGGACCTCCTTGTTATTGTTAAAGAGTGGGGTAGGGCGCCATTAAATCAATCTCGGTGCTGCCAAGCATTAATGGGAACTTCCTGTGTCCTATAAGGAACATATTCCGCGGGCACGGCTGTGTGAGTATATGTGTGGAACAAACCAGTATTTGCGTTCACAGCAGGGAAGGTCACCCACGAGTAAAAAATCTCAAAAGGGTAAGCTACTTCCGCACTCACAACCATGATATCTGCCATGCCCTCCAGGGCGACGTTATAAGTCTGCAAATGATTGCGGACCGCAATGCGACTATGCTGTGGTATGTCAACGTCACCCATAACGACACAGTAAGAAAGTGGTACAATGAATAACCTATGTATCACAACTGGGTAGCAATTCAAAAGGAAACCGTTTGAAAAGATTCAAGCTTGAAAAGACCTATGAAATTATAGGTAGGTTTGTCCAACACCACTGTTATCCGGAAACAATAGCGAAGGGGTTAAGGACTGAATGAAGTACTACTCAAGCGTCATGTAATAAGACCACCAACGGTTGGGCGCCATGTCGCAGGGATTCTGCTGCTACACAGAACTGTGCATAGAGACTTGGAGCGTCAGTGAATTATCGTGTGCCAAAGCTCACCTTAGTATCCAAAATCCCCTACCAGACTAGCAATCAGTGTCTCATTGGTTCTTCCATACCCCCAATGATTAGACAACTGAGAACATGAACTTAAAATACCTCAGGTAACGTGGAACACACAAACACTCTTTCGTTATACTATCATACCAGTCCAAAACGAGGAGCAAATGAAGACACGTGCAAGTTTGAAATATTTATTTCTAGTGCTGTGTTCTCAAGCACAGTATCTTAGCTAATACAAGCAAACATATTATAAGCAACAAGGTTATCAGCATAGTTACTAATCCATAAAATCCAAAGGGAGAAAGCATGTTAAAATGCTAAAGTGAAGAAGAAGGCTAAATGACATATCAGTCTTACCCTCCCTTGATAGTATATTATATTATTATTTACAGAAGGTCTCTTTGGGTTTACAAGGACGGCCCCATACCTCTGGTCCTAGTAGAAAGGTATCACATCATTTTCTACACCATCTCTCTGCATGCAAATGTTCTCCAACTGTGTTTGCATGCTTTGCGCAGTGCATTATTAAACGCGCCAAAATCAGAGGTGGCCACAGCTGCATATGTGTTATGTCTAGGATGTGCGCTGATCAGACCAAACAACAGCCACTGTGTTGAAATAACCTTGCAGGCCTCTGCACTCACTGTTCAGACATGGCTTACCAAGCAAAGCTGATACAATAGGAAAACATTATTCTTGTGTGAAGCAAAATATTCTCCTAGACTCTAAACATTTATAACATTATGTGCCGTGTGCAAAGGCAGCAGAAAGAAAAAATATGGCGTTTAAACTTCTAATAAGCTCATGCTAACTTAACACAGTGTAAAGGCAAAGCCCATCTCCATGACAGTAGGTGCCACGAGGTCCTAGAACAGGTAAGCAGCATTGAGTGTTAAATTCTATGTCTAGTGCTTAATTTGAGCCTGTGTTTGCCAGAGGGGCCAACTTGCATTAATGTTTGGGGACCAGCACTTATCTTTCTGCATCAGGCATTTCCTTGAAACAAGAGAAGTAAAAATTCACAAAGGGGGAAGACGGAGGAAGAAAAAGACATGAAAATCAGCACAAAGGGAGAGGACAGGACCCTGCAAGAGTGAGCTAAAGAGGCATGGAGTGTCTGGTAGTATATTAAAGAGGTTTGAGGTGGATGACTACGCTTAGTTGTACCAGCAGTATGTTTCAGAGCAGAGCTTTGGGCATCAGGTTCTTCCATTTTCACAAATTACACACTGTAACATGTCATAAATGACGCCCGGCTGCGTATGAGAATACAGACCCCAGTCCTGTCACAGAGTCTGCAACTCTGCCACAGGCAATGCCACCCCACTGGGTATGCAATGGATCCTGTAGAAGCTAGAATCTCAGCAAACAACCTGATGTGGGGTTGTGGAACCACGGAAGGGACTTGCATCAGGGGTGTCAATGAAGAAGTCTAGAGATTTCTCCACAGGTGAAGGACGGGCCATGGTGGGCCCTGGGGCAGAGTTTCTAGGACCTTTGGTGCCACGAGTCCCATCCACCCCCTGTAACTCCCCCTCCCGACCAAGCCCAGCCTGACCACTCACAAACCTCACCTGCCACCACTGAGCAAACCCCCAACAGCCAAAGTAACTACTCCTTCCTTGGACGACAGTACTGAGTAGAAAAATCCATCTTGAATTGTTGACTGGTCGAAACTGGTGCTACAAACAGTCAAAACAGCTATTAAAAGCAAACCACCCTGGGCGGGAAATAGATACTCACATATATTGTGGCAGGATAATAATCACTTCCTTTGTCTTTAATGACACCAGAATTATCCTTCACCTTTAGTGAAAACAATCTGCAATTTTATTGCAAGACAGGAGACTATATTATGCATGAAATAAAGCATTCCCACCACATTCATCACCGCATGTTGAATGGGCTTGCAATAAAATGTTTTAAATGTAGACACTCCTTGACCAATCTGCTGATTTTATAATATCTTTCAGACTGGCTCCAGCCCAAACGACCTTAGAAGTCATAGCCCCCACACTGAATGTACACTAAAATGACCCCATCTACCCCCACCAAACTCTTTACCCCTTCACCCATCTACTCAAAATACATGAGTACACTGGTTCAAAACTTTTTGTAAGGTCATAAGTAAGTAACAAAGGGGCTGCCAACCCCCTGCATTACCGTTATGTCCTGCTGAAGAAATCTTACCACAATACTTTAGGATATAGGGAAAAGGAAGAAACTCAGTAGAAGTAGAGTATTTCTTTGTATGCCTTGTCATTGTGAAGTGCACCCCAAATGGTGAAAAGTGGTGAGCAGATACATCTAAACCCTAACATAAAACACTCTTCAGAAAGACATCAAACATAGCAATGTCACAAGCTTAGCAGACAGGACTTTGAGTGACAGATTCTCATTGTCTTCCCAAGACTAGAAGAGTTGGAAAACCAATTTAACATCCAATAGCTTACAATATCAAGGTGAACACCGCTTTTTACTCTGGACGAGGTACTTACTGCTGTGCATAGCCTGCAACCCAACAAAGCCCCCGGGCTAGACAGGATCCCAGGCGACCTTTTTAAAGAGGAATCTGTAGTCTGGGCCCCTTATCTATTATTACTATATAATGCAATTCTGCAGGGCCTCCCCCTTCCAAGTACTTGGTTGGGGTCGGAGATAATACCCATTTACAAGAAGGGCTCTCCTCTCGAACCCGCAAATTATAGGCCGATTAGCCTGATCGATGTTAGCGAGAAGATCTATGCAAGGCTACTTCTCCAACGTTTACTGGACTGGGTTAATGACAACAACATCTTGACCCCCCATCAGGCAGGGTTTAGGGCCAAAACGTCCACAGCCGACCAACTATTCCGGCTCCAGGTTCTTCACTGGAAGGACGTTGTGTTGGACCGGGTAAGCCTCTACCTAACGTTCGTGGATTTAAAGTCAGCATTTGACTTGGTGGATCGAAACCACCTTTGGTCTATTCTATCATCCATGGGGGTTCCATCATATCTATGCCACCAATTCAAACTCCTCTACGATGGCACGTTTGCCAGAGTACATTATGGGAAGCATGGCCAACTAACAGGGCCCTTTGCGGTTGTGAAGGGGGTTAGGCAGGGTTGTTTGCTTGCCCCAACCCTCTTTTCCCTCTTTCTTAACAGGCTTATAGATGATCTGCTCTCTATCAATGACATTGACTCCCCGAAATTGGCCTCCCAGAGGTTCCCCGCACTAATGTTTGCGGACAACACCCTGCTGCTCTCAAAATCCCCCATGGGCATGCAGCGGGACTTAAACCAGTTCATCATATTTTGCAACCAGCGAAACCTGGTAGTTAACATCGACAAGACCAAGTGCATGGTATTTAATGCCAATACCACTAATTGTCCCCATCCTATGATGGCAGGCAGACCACTAGAAAGAGTCCCAACCTTTGACTATTTAGGCCTAACTCTCTAACTCTTAATGATAGAATGGGGTGGGGTGCCCAAATGGCCAAGGCCAACCTAAAATTAATCCAGACCACAGGGGGAATCCTAAAAGTCCCAAAAAATTGTGCTTACAAAACAGTTAGTGTCCCTCTTGAAATCTTTAAAGTTCAAGCAAGGTCATCTTCCCTCTATGGGGCGGAACTTTGGGGGCACGTCCCCTCACTCGAATTAACCAAAACAGAAAACAATTTTATCAGGCAAATTCTAACTCTGCACAGGAACACCCCACTTGTCTTACTTAAGATGGATCTGAATATTACCCCTATCGCCGATGCCATCGCCTCTCGCCCTCTCCTTTATTGGAGGAGGTTGTGGAGCATTCCCGAGGTGGAATGCTACTAGGAGGAATTAAAGGTGGTGCTGGCTTCCCTAGGAGCAGGCAGGATTCTACGGCTGTGTTTTGTAAGGCAGTCCTTTGCTCAGACTGGACTTGAAAATCTATGGTCAAACCCTGAGGCATCCTGCCCAGCCATTTCCAAAAAATCCCTGTCAAACATCATAAAGGACTTTAATCTCAGGAGGCCATTCTGTTCAGCTGTATCAACGAGCTTGACCGATGCCTTCCTGAATCATAAGTCATTTTACAGCTTCGAACATGCAATCGATGATATCCAACCCACCCTAGCGAAGAATCTGTATCTACAGTTCAGATACGGAACATTGCCCCTCTATTCTATGACCGATAGGTTGTCGGGCGGTCCGGCACACCCTTGCCCAGGCTGCAGTATAGAAGTTGAAACGACTCTTCATGCCGTTCTCTTCTGTCCGGCCTATTCCCCCATACGGAAAAAGTGGATAATACAGCTATGTAATAACCTGGGCATTAGGAATTATCTAGCTTTCTTCAGGATTTTGAAGTCTGATACAAACCCACTGATAGTTTCCGCTGTAACTAAGTTTTTGTTTTCTATGTGGATTATCCAAAGGAAATTGCTTAGTTGAGGTTGGCATATATGTAACATCTGCAGAGACCAGGGAATTAAATGGATCAACCAATGTTATTCTTAAATCTTTGTTTTTAAATATCTGGAAATAATTTAAAGTTTTATAGTTTTTACATATCGTCTTTCCCCTCTGATCTTTTAGATAACGCATTTCTGAATATTTAAATACCAATGAACTGTTCAAAAACTGTACATGTATTTCTTGTGCTTTTATGGTTAAAACCAACCAAAATAAAGTTTTTTTGAATGAATTAATAAATATCAAGGTAAAGGGGGTTTCCCAAACCTAATCCCGTACAACAATCTAGATACTATAGGATATTCACCCACTGGCTTATCATCAACTTTCGGATGCCCTGCTGAAATTTGAGATCTGTAGGTATTAACTGTCCTGTAATATCTTTGCCCCAGTGACAAGGACACCAATAAGTTTAAAGCTCTTGGGGCTTCTGAACCAATGGGATCAATGTCACTTTCTGAACACTAGTTAGACCAGACATCCCAAGCTGACTTAGGCTCTAATAGTTCCACAAGATGCTGTGATATTCTATGAAAGTTTTGCCATTTGTGCAAATGTCCTGAGATGTTCCGAGCACTAGATTCTGGTATTGCCCCCTGCATCTCTCAGCAGCCCTTAAAATACTAAGATTAAAGGTGAGCAATCCACCAACAACTCTAGAAGAGATAGAACCATGCCTGGGCTCTCCATAGAGGAGTGACAATGTCAGCCTTGCTAAATGTCTGCAAATCTGAAAAACACACTTGGGAATCATGGGTAAAGGTGGAGATCTATAAAGATTTCCAACAGACCACAAAAGCATCGTAGCCAACACTTTTAGATTCTGCCTCTAACCATAGTATTTGTGCAACTTTGTTGTCAATGTGGAGGTGAAGAGATCTATGGTGAATGGCCTCAACAACTTTACTAAGTTCTGAAGGCCTAGGGATGTGATTACCAGTCTCTGACATCATATAAACTCCTTGAATACCAATCCACCACTTTCAATGAGATTTCCTGTTGTAGACAGAACTCCCACAGTGACCTGGATAATTCTGCTAAAATATTTGACCTTGTTCCTTACTTGTATATGTACCTGTCTGCTGTCAGATTGCTCATTCTCAAAAGTACTACACATCTTACCTTGCCCTTTACCAGGCATTGAGTTTCAATGGAGCCTGCTTGAAGTTCTAAACAATGTATATGCATTAAGGACTCCCTCCTGGACCATGTTCCTCCAGTCGAGTACATGCCACTCCTTGCACCCGATCACCCTAGACTTGCATCTGACTCTAATACAAGAAATGGGGACCGGGAAAATGGCCCTTTCGTTCCATGCACCTACGTGTTCTAACCACCATTCTTGGTCCTTGATCCACAGGGACCATCTCTGAATAAACCCCTTCTCAAATGTTTTACCTTTAGTGTCTGAAGTGGCCTGTAGCAAAGAGGACCTGTAAAACTCTCTGGAATTGACGATGAGAGTAGCCTCACTAGCTTTGTCAACTGCTGCATAGGAATCTGCTGCTGAGTGATTTACATCCTCAACTCTTTCTTGATTGATTCCAGTTTTGCCTGTAGAAAAGATACTATTTGCTTCTCTGACTCTACTAGGAACCCCAAGAATTGCATCTGCCTTGAGGGAACCGGGTCTGACTTTTCCTTGAAGACTACAAACCCAAGCTCTAAATGAGATCCAACACTGCATGCACCTTTCTCAGTAACAGGGATGACCCTCCTTAACCCTTCAGCTGTAAAGGCTGAGACACAGAGGTTTGATAACTTGGTGAAGGAGTGGAAGGCAGACAGAAACAAAAGGTATTTGTTATATGCTGCTCCCGGTGGGGCACCCTGAACCAACTTACATGAACTATTAAATCTACTTAACTACATCTCTGGCTCCTGGTCCACCTATGATGACAGTACTTCTTCAGATACAAAAGTAATGCATCTATAAACGTGTGCCTGCCACAATAACTGCAGGTACTTCCTGTAGTGCAGGAGAATAGGCACTGTCAAGTAAACGTCTGAAATCAAACCCTTGCCCTCAGAAGAAAACTTCATAGCATGCTATTTCCTGAATTGGGGTAGCATACAATTCTATCTGAACCCCCCTGAAGAGTCTGATGGACCTGAATTCATATCCCAACCATGTGCATATTAAACAAATCTGCCTCTCACCTTGGCAAAAACATACTTACTTTAGACTCCCCCTTCCCTTTTTTAGCCTCTGATGGCATAGAAGCAGCATTGCCTTCTTTGTTGCAGGAAGAAGGGCCGCCTGGAGTGCACAAATCGCTGTCTGAAGTGCTAGAATCAGTAGACGGCTGCCTGGCTGGTGAAATGACCACAGAATCCTCTGACCATGACAGTTACCCACTCGAAAATCTCTGCCGAAGATGAATGGGCCTTGTTCAAAGACTTGTAGGTCTGCACATACCTTCCATTTCCCCTAATAGCTAGCTTATCCCCAAAGAGGAATCCCTGATTATTACTAATCAAATCAGAACACTCAAGATTCCCCCAGCATTTGGTACATCATAACAGACTCCTATGCCTTTCACAGGATACAATTGTGTAAGTATTACCTAAAATTGCTCTCTGAGTCCTACCAGACATCACATCATAATCCAGGGCCTCACCCGAAGTTATTGCTTGCTCTGCTCAGCATTTTAGCAACGAGACCTAAAGCAACCATATCCCTGTCTTGACATGAGGCCAATTCCTTATCTACTCCAATTTCGGGTACGTTCCCTACTTAAAAACTTCAAAATGGTAGGATCTACAGCTGGTGTTATAGCTGCCTTATCTGAGATTACTAGTTTAGGACATTGCACCCTGATTTTTTTTATCCTTCTTGCGCTCTCAATAGAACCTTTAATCTTGATGTTAAAGTATTCATCAAAACATAGGGCCTCATTTATGAGGACGTGCGTCACTTTTACGCTGCCTGTGCGTCACTTTTTGTGACGCACCAGAAGCATAAAAAATGCATCTTGTTGCGCCATATTTACAAAGTGACGCATCTAGGTAGATGCGTCACTTTGTAAACCCCTCTGCCACATTATACCTGCGCCAGGTATAATGTATGCAAGGGGGGCGTATTGATGCAAGGAAAGGTCGTAGAAGTGACGCAGTGAAATCTATGAGATTTCACTGCGTCACTTTTAGGACGCCGTTGCGTCAAATTCTTGCGCCTGCCTCACAGCAGGCGTAAGACTGAAGCAGGCCCTTTCACATGGGGCTGGCCCCATGTGAAAGGATGCATTGCTGGAGTTGCGTCACTTTTATGACACATTCCAGCAATGCGTCACTTTTGCGCTTACAGATACGTCAGAAATACTGATGTATCTGTTACTCCTTGCGACATGATGCGTCATACATTAAATATGACGCATCAGGAATGTCGCAAGGAGTGCGCACTGAGAAGTGACGCATCGCTGCTTTCACGAAGCGATGCGCCATTTCTCATAAATGAGGCCCATAGAAGGGAGACAGTTCCGAAGAATACAGATGTTCGGTAAGTCAAGGCTCAATCACAGGGGAGCTTCCTGCAACCATAATAACAACCATAACTTTATCTCCAGGCGTCAACTTCTCTGCAACATTAATTGCTCATTCATCATTGTAATAAGTGTTGTTGTGGGGCAAATGATCAATAGCTGGGCCATTCAGCATTTCAAATGGTATTTTACCTGGGCCCCCAGCTACACCCTTGAAAGGGTCTTGCCAATTTGCCTATCAGTCACCCACCCCTCCAGAGCAGAGCCGCGACGAGTTTTCACCCGCGTATTCTTGAGGTGAATTCGTCATGATATGCTTTACTTCCATTCTTCTATTGTCACCCTGCAAACTTGTGTCCACCTGTTGTAGTGGATTACTCTTACCTGTAGGTGTTAAAATGTTTGATATTGCAGTTGAAATAGAGATTCCAATATCTGTAGCCACATTTTAAAAAGAGGAGAAGACCACTTGATATATTGAATTTGACACAGAGGGGTTCAAAAAGTCACAAAGGTTCCTTCTAAGGGAGTTGAACCCTTATTAACGATTAATATACTTGTGTTGTTAAGGATAATCACAAACATAATAAAGACGTAAAAAACAGCTGCATTTCTCTGCTCACAAAAACACAAAAATGTTCGTACATCAAATAATTTATTCTCATGTCAAGAGAGATAGTTGCATTCCTGTTAGGAAAAAGAAGGCCTTATATCTGCAAATACAGCCTCCTAATGAAACAGCTCAAAGAGGCCCAGCACCCACCCCTGCCCCCACTCAGGAGAGATGCTCTAGAATTCAAATTAAAGATTGACCAAACCCTTTCTCAGAAAACTCTGACTCAGGAGCGCATCCTGTGAATTAAAGAAACAGATTAATAGTTGAGTAGAGCTGCCTCTGAAACAAAGGGATAGAAATAAGCAACTCAAAGGCAGATCTGACCTTTTAAGCTTGCACCAACTACACAGATGCAAATTATCCTGAACCAATAAAGATCACTATGAGGGAATCAGATATGACCTGCTCTGATAAATGATTAACCGCCTGATTCATCATGCTCCCGTTTTGCGAGGCCCTAATAGCGATTCATAGCGAATCGCTATTAAGGACTCGCAAAACGGGATTCAAGTAGGAATATGCAATAAAAATGCGATTCCTTACAATTCCTTATTTGCGATTAGCAATTAGCTAATCGCAAATAAGATTGCGATTTGAAGGGTGCCAGGGGTGTCCACAGGACACACTGTAGCACCCCTCAAATGAAATTTCACACAGGTGTTGCACACACACATGTCCAAAGGACATGTGTGTGCGCAACATGCAACTTAGAAAAATGCTTTTAAAAGCATTTTCCTAAGTTTTTGCTATTTACCGAGAGGTCTGACCTCTCGGTAAATAGCGGCCCGAAATTGCGAATTAGCAATTTAAAAATGGTTGATGAATTGCATTTAAGGAATCTCAAATAGAGATTCCTTAAATGTAATTCCTCACAATTTAGCGAATTAGCAATTACCGATTTTTGCATTTGGGATGATGAATCCCAAATGCAAAAATAGCGCTCGCAAAGGGCCAGATTCTCAGAATCTGACCCTTTGCGAGCCGATTTCAGCTTGATGAATCAGGCTGATAGTATCTAAATCAAAGGAAAGCTAAACTGTAACACAGATCAGCTCCACCCTAAGCATACAGTTTAAGCACAGAATGGTAATATTGTAATTGTAAAGCCCAGAGATTCAACAGTAACTTAACTCGCAAGCAACCAGAAAAGGGGACATTTGTTTGTCTTCTTTGTAATATGATCTGGGCTCTCCTTCACTATTAGCTAGGAGAATCTGCAATTACTGATACCTGAGACAGGAACGACTTTAACATCCTGA
Source organism: Lissotriton vulgaris (assembly GCF_964263255.1). Classification (NCBI taxonomy): domain Eukaryota; kingdom Metazoa; phylum Chordata; class Amphibia; order Caudata; family Salamandridae; genus Lissotriton; species Lissotriton vulgaris. The sequence goes on along the minus strand of NW_028248581.1, from coordinate 111,116 downwards.
GCATTATATGCTTGCTACACAGTAGTGATACATGATATTATTGGGAAACTTGGTACGATATTGACGAATTTGCGTCCTAGAAGTGGAGCAGGGAAATCTCATAGATTTGACTGCGTCACTTCTACGAGGTTTACTTGCGTCAGAACGCCCTCCCTGCATACATTATACCTGGTGCAGGTATAATGTGGCACAGGGGTTTACAAAGTGACTGCCTCACTTTGTAAATATGACGCAACATGGTGCATTTTTTACGCCGCTGGTGCGTCACAAAAACGTGACTCACCGGCGGCACGAAAGTGACGCAGGGGCTCATAAATAAGCCCCATAATATTGCGATATTTGACTACTAAACAGGCAGTCACAACTGCAGTTACCTTGCAGACAACAGGGCCATGATTTGAATTGTGTAGCAGGTGCAGTGCTATCAGGCTCAACATGGGCATGACTTCCTCGAAACACCTAATATTGCTATATTATACTACTATACAGGCAGACACAATTGCAGTTATCTTACAATTAAAATGTGCTTGATTTGAATGGTGCAGCCAGGAAAGTGGCACCAGGGCCAAAAGCTCTAGGGACTCCACTAAACGCAGAATATTGCTAAACTTTACTTCTAAACAGGTAGTTACAAGTGCAATTATCTAGCAGATACTAGTGCTGTGGTTTCAATGATGCCTCAGGTGCAGTGGCATAGAGGCCAAAAGTTGTCAGAACTCCTCCAAACACCAAATATTGCTATATTTAAGAACTAAACAAGCAGTCACAACTGCAGTTACCTTGCAGGCACTAGAGTAATGATTTCAATGGTGCAACAGGTGCAGTGACACCAGTGCCCAAATCTTTAGGAACCCCTCTAAACACCAAATATTGCAATAATTTAGTACTAAACAGACTGTCATAAGTGCAGTTACCTTAGGGGCAATAGGGTCATGATTTGAATGGTGCAGCAGGTGCAGTGGCACCAAGGCCAAAAGTTGTCATAACTCCTCTAAACACCAAATATTGCTGTATTTTACTACTAAACAGGCAGTCACAAATGCTGTTATTTTGCAGGCACTAGGGGCATGACCTGAGTGGTGCAGCAGGTGCATTGGCCCCAAAAGGTGTCAGAACTCCTCTAAACACATAATATTGCTATTACATCAATTAATTCAAATATTTCCCTCTTTCATTTCATTTTTCAAAATGTTGCTATTACTTACTTGCACTATACCACTAGTAACAGCACACAATATTGTCTTTTTTTACATAAACAAGTCATAACACTTTAACAGACTTTCTGTAACTTATATTGTACAACTACTCAGCAAGCTGCAACTTACAACAAACAACAGCTCATTATTAATCACATAGGCAAAATCTAATACATTCACCAATGTTTGTTTTCTTTTGTTTCAGGCACTCACTCGGAAATTGGAACAATGGCCTGAACCTCCAGACAAAGCCGACTATTGAACCCAGGTCCCCCCATGGTATGCCCACAGAATAGGTAACTGTGTCTGAACAGAGCAAAAAACAAACTGTGTTTTTTGCAATGTGTCTGAACAGAGGCAGAATTCAGCTGCCCAAAAGGAGGATGCTGTATGAAGTGAAATAAAGAATGTTTCATTTTGCTACACAATGAAGTATCAGTTTTTTCCTCTGTGGAGAGGGACTGCTTTCTAATGTAGGGTAACTTGGCCCATAGTTAAGAACCAGCTCTGTGAGGCTAGAAAATCCAGTCTCATTTGGGAAACAAAGAGAAGCAAAATTAAAAAAGGTCAAAATAAAGTGCCCTAAATGTGGCAGGCGTACAGTAGTGGCTGCTACCCCGGGTAGTAGGGCAAGTGCAGGGAGCTGGGGGGCGGGAGAGTTTTAAAAAAAACGCTTGTGCCGGTCGGCCACCATCTCTCCTCCGTCTGCATTTTCCTGTCTCTGGTCTGCAGCAAGAGGCAGGAAGCAGCAGGAAGCATCCGCCCAGCCTCCCATTAGCCTATCACAACGCTGCAACTCAGCATTGTAATTGGTCTGAGCACCACAGATCAGCGCCCAGTCTAGGGCCCTGGGCATGTTCTCCATGCAGCCTGTAATGCAGCCTGCATGGAGAAGATGCGAAGTGCGCATGAGTGTTTGGCCGCTCCAAGAGGGCCGGCCAAACAGTCATGTGCACTTTTCGGACTGGGCAACTCACTCCTCCCTTGCTACTCTGCAGTCGAAGCAGCCCTGCCCAAAAAGCTGCCACAGCAGAAAGAAACATAAAATGGTAATAGCACAAGTTATTATCAGTTTATGTTTCTTTTACTTCACTGCTGTGAAGCAGTGGGGCAACGCTCCTCCACCTTGTCGGAAGAGCTGTCACTGCAGGCGTATAGTGTTTGCCTCTGCTTGGCTCAATTTTTTGGTTGTATCTATCTCTGTTCTGTGATTTCTTTAGATATATACCAAAAAATAATAGCAATTGTTCATGGCCATTTCAGTAGATTTCTATTTATGTTCGTAAACAATGGAACCTTTTTTTGATTGTTGAATTCAGTGAGACCCACGGACTCTTAAACTGCAATGATTGCAAACATCAACAAATGATAAGATACGAAGAAAAATGCATTATAACACTGTTACAGGTAGGAATTAGAAGAAACTATTTATTTTCAAAAAATATAAAAATAAAAAAGTAAATGACCCTAATGCACATTGAATTTTGTCCCTGCCCTTTATGCCATTGGGTGATTTTCCTGCCAAGGGCAGTCATGCCTCACTTGGGTGTCCCTGGGCAGGAACATCTAGTAATGGTTGTCACGTAATATGGGTCCAACTTTTTTTTATTTAACAACAGATTTTATTGATTTTCTGCAGTACCAGAAGGGCCAAGCCCGATATGAAACATATAAATGTTAGGCATATTGTAAAAGCTTTAGGTACTGCAAATTTTCCCCCCAGCAGGTGTGCAGACATCAGACCGACAACCACCCTGCCTCCTCACCCAACTACGCGCCATACATACCGTCACCAACATAGCACATACACATCGAATTAAATTCTGTCCACATTTACATGAGTCCCTCACATTAAACTGGTAAATCATTTACCACCAGCCGTTCTAGAGGATCTTGAGGCACGGGTTTGCACTTTATTCTCTTTTGCCCTTTTTATATGGATATCCGAAAAACTGTATTGAAACCACTATTTTTAAAAAATATGGTTTTTAATTACAAGGATGTAGCTTGGACACTATGAAAATTATAAGCTTTGTAATCTGTTACATCCAAAAAGCAATCAGGAAAAGAAAAGATTATGCATTTTTGGACGTTCTGTTGTATGAAAAAGATGATGAGTAATACCATTACTTAATCGCATTCTTTTGCACTGAACGCACTTGCACTTTATGGTACAGATTATTGGTAGATTGCATTTTTTAGGATTTTTGAAAAATGGACTTGTCATTTTATTGTGTCATTATTTCCATGTATTTTAAATGTGTACATATCTTATAATAATCATTTTCCCCTCGTGAAATATGTTGAGAATGTATTTTCTATTTGATATATGTGTGTTAGTATGCTTTTATGGTGTTTGCCTTGTTGTCACCGAATAAAGCTGTTTAGATTTGATTTGATTTGACATGGTTGAACTTGCAATGTTACAAATGAATAAACCAATAAATATTGTAGTAAAAACAATAGTTCTAGAGACAATTACTACCTAATGCATCTCATTGGTTAGACTACACAAAATAATTAAGGAAATAAGCGGACATTTTGGGGCCGATTCCGATTCGAGAAAAAACGTTTCGAATAGCCGCTCGGAGCGTTTTTCCCAAACGAATCGTACCCTGCAACGTCCCCCGTACGTACAACGAAGTACGATTCGTAACAGGAGCCGTACTACGTACGAGTCGTACAGAGACCGTACGACTCTAATCTCCGTACGATTCTCCCTCGGAACACGCTGTACGCGACATCTGTACGGTTTGCGGCTGGTTTTTACGACCCAGCAAGTACGATACGTATCGGGTACGCACCGTACGACCCTTTTTCTATGGGAGCTGAAACCAGCCGTAAAAGCAGAGTTTCGCCAAAACAGGTATGGAACGGCCCTCTGGGTACGGTGCTTACCCCTGCGATCATGGGGTGTATGAGCCGTACCCCATGTAGGATGGGTGTATGAGCCGTACCCCATGTACGATGGGTGTACGAGCCGGACCCCATGTATGATGGGCGTACCCATCGTACATGGGGTACGGCTCGAACACCCATCGTACATGGGTACGGCTCGTACATCCATCGTACATGGGGTACGGCTCGTACACCCATCGTACATGGGGTACGGCTCGTACACCCATCATACATGGGGTACGGCTCGTACACCCATCCTACATGGGGTACGGCTCGTACGCCCCATGATCGCAGGGGTACCCCTGCGATCATGGGGTGTAAGGACCGTACGGTGTGTATGTGTTTGCGTGCGTTTCCATACGACTCGCCCTTACCTGACGTGGACGGTACGAATCGCGTCCTCATACTCCGGTCCGTATTGTACTCGTCGGGTCGTACGGCATGTGTACGAGTCGTACCGCATGTGTACGAGTCGTACGGTTCACGGTTTCAGCCTTGCAATACGTACCGATCGCGACGATTCGGACGGATTCACGGAATACGGATCGTACTACGCAACTCGGATGGAAGGGTACGATTCGTACGGAGAGGGCTCCGGATTCAAATCGTACGGATGTTTTTTTTCCCGAATCGGAATCGACCCCTTTGTGTAACAGAGCATTGCAAATGTTTGTACAGTTAATAAATGACATACAAAGAACATTGGCAGGAAACCTTGATAAGTTTTAAAATAATGGAAAATCCTAAATATTGCTTACATTACAAACACTACAGTTCAAGTTTCTTTTTCAATGATTTTCTTGAAATAGAAAACACACAAGCATATATATATATATATATAGAGAGAGAGAGAGAGAGGAAAACCTTGCTCAGTTATAATAAATGTACACTAATGCACACAATGCGGTCTTACTAGCTCAAACCCCCAACGCTTTTTGCATGCTAATGGTTTGCTTTGTTCTTTTTATGAGAAACCTTGTGCTTGTGGACCTGGTAAAAAAACTTTAAATAGACTTATCACTAAAGGCCAGTCATTGGTCAGTGTCAAAAATGTAGCTACTTGGGAATCACTTTCAACTCCCTAGTCACTTGGTAACCCCAGGTGACCTCTTGCCTACTGCAGCTTTGTAGATCCACGGAAACTGTTTTTAACCTTTCCAGTCCCATACTCAAAGGTAATATTTCACCTTTGTTAAAAAAAATATATTGCTCATTGTTAGAACCGGCTGTCTCTAGTTGGCAGAGGTATACACTTCTGACAAATAGGGACACACCTTTTCTAGTCAGGGCAAGGGGATCACACCCTTTGATAACCCCTGCTCACCCCCTCGGTAGCTTGGCAGAGCAGATAGGCTTATCTCGGAGGCTGTGCGTTAAGCATTTATGACCACATACAGTAACCAAGTGAATACACTACAAATGGACACGACACAGTAGTATTATAAAAATAAGGATTTTTATATAAGGCTTAGCACAAGACCAAATAACGACAAAAATGTACACAATCTTAATAAATACTCTGGGAAGGGGAAAATAGTTCAAAGGTAGTTTCTTCTTTAGCACAAAGTTTTTCGTATCAAAGCAAATCTTCTTCTTGGTAACACAGTTCTTAGCAACGAGGTAACTCACACGGGAGCTACACGACGTCGAGGCAAAGTTAATCCAAAGGTTCGGCGTCGACCGCGAGGAGCGCTACGTCGAGCCCGGAGTCACACGGACTCCCAACAACACAGTACCTTGGAAAATAAAGCACACGATGATCAGCGGCGTCGAGCAATCCGGCGTCGCGTCTTCGGTGTCGATCAGGCCTCAGCAGGCGTCGTTGTCGATGATGCGGTTGCAAAGTGTGAGCAGCGCTCACGGCGTCGAGAGGGCACGCAGTCGATGCAATCAGCATCGGTGCAGACACGAGGTCCTTTGGAGCTGGAGCCGAACTCGCTACTCACTGGCGTTGCTGCTGGCGTCGATTGGGCCCGGCGGCCGGCGTCGAGGAAGCGGGACACTGGAGCCGTTACTCACTATGTCGAGCTGGATTCGTCGACGTCCGTCGGCGTCGGGATTGCTGGTTCTTTCAGAGGTGCCGGATTCACAGGTTCCAGCGAATAGCACTTTAAGCAGATGAAGTCCTTTAGCCCTGTGACTTCAGCAGGAGACTGGCACTCTTCCAGTCCTTGGAGATTTTCTTAGCAAGCGTGAGAGTACACACACAGTTCCTCTCCCCTGGTTCCTTGACAAAAATAAAGAAGCACTGCAGGATTCCCCCCAGCAAACAGCACTCTGGCAGAAGGGGTAGGCAAGTCCTTAGATCAGCAGGCCTCTTGTCCTTGGTTACAGGGTTCTTTGTCAGAAGTGATCTAAATTCTTGGTTCAGGAGTCCTTCTCTTATACCCCCTTTCGGCTTTGATGCCTTTGTCTATGCAGGGGAATTCCCCAACATCCTGGGTCTGTGGTGGGTGGAGCCAGGCAGAAGCACCTGGCCTATTCATTGCACAGGGCTGGGTCCTCAGATGCCCAGCAGGAGGTGGAGCCAGCATTGACACTGGCAGGAGCAGAGCTATCGGCCTCCTGGCAGGAGGTGAGGCTAGGATCGTCCATGGCAGGCACAGAGCCATCAGCCGCTTGGCAGGAGGTGGAGCCAGCATTGTATCAGGCAGGGCAGGCTATCAGCAACTACTCTCCCCCTACTCTCAACGCAAATGTCCCACTCATCCCACCCTGACTCATCCAGACCGGTGGAGCCACCCAGCTCCTGTCACACACATGCAAGACCAGCAGAAACCAGATATGGTTAGACAAGAAAATAGACACTTTCTAAAAGTGCTATTTTCAAACCAAGAGTCCAAAAACCATCCATACCAACGGATGCGTAATTAAACCCCGAGTTCAGGGATACCAAACTCGACATTGCACCATGCTCCCCGAGCCAGCTAGGATTATAGCATTAATAATCCCGGCGGCCCATGCTAACTAATGGAGAGCAGGCTACCTCGCAATAGTGAAGAACGAAGATGGCGGTAATTCACTATTAAGACATGCCAACTTGGTCAGGCGTGTCCTACCTTATACTTACAATGCACCCTGCCCGCGGGCCTACCATAGGGGTGACTAACATGAAGTCAAGGGAAGGTTTGAGGGGCTGGCAAGTAGGTATACTTGCGCAGCCTGCGTGACAGCCCTAAGCTGCACGTGGGTCTCGCAATGACCGACCCGTAGACATTCTTTTACGAGGCCGCTCCTGTGGGTGGCACAACACGTGCTGCAAGCCCTCGAGCGGCATTTGTATTTACAAGCCCCGGCACTCCTGGTGCACTAGACTAGGGACTGACAGTAAACCAAATAGGCCAAACATGGATACAATAGATCAATTTAGCATAGGGAGCACTTGCGCTGTGGCACTGATCAGCAGTGGCACAGCGCCCAAAGCATATACCAGCAAAACATCGTAAAACAGTGGAGGCAAACAGAAAAAATGGAGGAGAGACTCAAGCCAATGATGTCAGGTCTAACACGTGTCCCCTCCAGCTGAAATGTGGGGAGAACTACCCTTGACCTAGGGAGTCCTCTTCACTAAGGCGGAAAAATCTGGACAGACCATCAGCATTGGCGTGATCTGTACCAGGGCGGTGTTCCACCGTAAAGTCCATCCCCTGTAGGGAAATGGACCACCTCAACAGTTTCGGATTCTCACCCCTCATCTGCATCAACCATCTGAGGGGCCTGTGGTCTGTCTGAACCCGGAAGTGAGTCCCAAACAGGTAGGGTCTTAGCTTCTTCAGCGCCCAGACCACAGCAAATGCTTCTCTCTCTATCGCACTCCACCTCGTTTCCCTGGGAAGTAACCTCCTACTGATGAAGGCTACAGGCAAGTCTCGGCCCTCTTCATTCACCTGAGCTAGAACAGCCCCCACGCCATGCTCTGAAGTGTCCGTCTGGACAATAAATTCTTTCGAGAAGTCGGGTGCCTGGAGTATGGGTGCTGTGCACATTGCAGTTTTCAGGGTGTCGAAGGCCGTTTGACAGGCATCAGTCCAGATCACGTTTCGTGGCTGCTTCCTGGAAGTCAGCGAAGTCAAGGGGTGCACAATGTTACCGTAATCCTTGACAAACCTCCTGTAGTAATCCGTGAGTCCTAAGAAGGCTCTCACCTGAGTTTGGGTTTTGGGCGGCGCCCAAGCCAGGATGGTATCAATCTTGGGTTGCAGGGGGGCAACCTTGCCCCTTCCCTACTTGGTGCCCCAAGTACACCACCGAACCCTGCCCAATCTGGCACTTACTGGCTTTGATTGTGAGGCCTGCTCTGCGCAGGGCCAACAACACTTCCTGGAGGTGGCGCAAGTGTTCCTCCCAGCTGGCGCTGAACACTGCGATGTCGTCCAGGTAGGCGGCACTGAAATCCTCCAGTCCAGCCAAGACCTGGTTGACCAACCTCTGGAAGGTGGCAGGGGCATTCTTCATCCCAAAGGGCATCACCCGAAACTGGTATAGCCCATCTGGTGTGGAGAATGCGGACCTCTCCTTTGCCCCATCCGTCAAGGCGATCTGCCAGTACCCAGACGTTAGATCAAACGTACTAAGGTACCGGGCAGCCCCCAACCGATCTATGAGCTCATCAGCTCTGGGGATGGGGTGCGCGTCAGTCTTCGTGACCGAATTGAGTCCTCGGTAATCCACACAGAACCGGAGTTCCGGTGAAGCACCAGGCGCTGCAGCCTTCGGGACCAAGACCACTGGGCTGGCCCAAGGACTGCTAGAGGACTCAACCACCCCTAACGCAAACATTTTGGAGACCTCCTCCTTAATGTATGCTCGAACCTTGTCAGTCACCCTGTAAGCCTTGTGCTTCACAGGAGGGCTGTCTCCGGTGTCAACGTCATGGACACACCAATGAGTGACACCCGGAACCAAGGAAAACAGATCCGGGAATTGTCCCAACAGGTGGCGACAATCCTGTTTCTGCTCAAGGGTCAGTGTGTCAGAGACGATCACACCATCCACTGACCCATCTTGCTCTTTAGCACACAGGAGGTCAGGAAGAGGCTCACTCTCCTCCTCCATTCCAGCATCTGTAGCTAGGAGCATGCCCACTTCGGACCTTTCTAAGTGGGGCTTCAAACGGTTGACATGCAGGACCCGCAAGGGGTTCCTGGGAGATTTCAAGTCCACCAAGTAGGTGACATCGCTCTTCTTCTCCACAACCTTAAACGGTCCAGTCCACCTGTCCTTGAGCGCACAAGGTTCCACAGGGGACATGACCCACACTTCTTGACCAGGCTGAAGCTCTACCAGAGTGGCATTCCGGTCGTACCATCGCTTCATCTCCTCCTGGCTGGCCTCCAGATTTGCCTGAGCAAGTTCTCTGAAGCGCCGAGTCTGGTTCCGAAAGGCCAGCATGTAGCTGTATACATCCTGGGGAGGTTTCCTGGGAGATTGCTCCCAGCCTTCCTTGACCAGACTCAAAGGCCCTCTTACCGGGTGACCGTACAAAAGCTCAAAGGGGCTGAACCCTAGAGACTTCTGCGGCACTTCTCGGTAAGCAAACAAAAGGCATGGCAAGAGGACGTCCCATTTCCGCCTCATTGGTTCTTCAAGACCCATGATCATGCCTTTAAGGGTCCGGTTGAATCTCTCAACCAGCCCATTTCCTTGAGGGTGGTAAGGAGTGGTGAACTTGTAGGTTACCCCACACTCCTTCCACAGAGACTTCATATAGTTCGAAATGAAGTTGGTGCCCCGGTCTGACACCACCTCTCTGGGGAACCCCATCCGGGAGAAAACACCCATCAGTGCCCGTCCCACCACGGGGGCCGTCACTGTTCGGAGAGGGATGGCTTCCGGGTACCGTGTGGCATGGTCCACCAAGACCAGGATAAACCTGTTGCCCAGGGCTGTCTTGGGGTCCAGGGGCCCAACAATGTCAATACCCACCCGGTCAAAGGGGGTACTGACCACTGGAAAAGGTTGGAGGGGAGCCTTCTGCTTCCTTCCGCTTTTCCCACTTGCCTGGCAAGTGTGACAAGTCTTGCAATGGATGTCTACATCCCTACGCATCTGAGGCCAATAAAAATGGGTGACAAGCCTGTCATAGGTCTTGTCCTGCCCCAGATGTCCAGCTAACGGAACGTCGTGAGCCAAACCCAGTAGGAAGGCTCTAAAGCGCTGGGGTACCACCAGCACACGGGCTGACCCAGGCTCAGCAGCCTTAGGCTCGCTATACAGGAGGTCGTTCTCCCAGTACACAAAATGTGACCCTGACTGATCACCTGAGGATTGGGCTGAGGCCTGCTGCCTCATGCCCACAAGAGAAGGGCACACTTTCTGTTCCGCACAGAACTCCTCCCTGGAGGGACCACCATCCTGCTGCCAATGGGTCAGCTCGGGCAGGTCTCCCAGTTCGGCAATTTGTTCCCCTGTGGGCTCCAGGGCATCCCCCTCAGGGTATACCTCCTCCTGGACCACGGGAACTATGGGGGACGGTTTCCCGCGCCCCCTGCCTCTTCTCGTCACAGCTGGGTCCTGGGCCATACTTTCAGGCTCCGGGACCCCATCAACACCCTTACTCGCTGTCATCGATCGAGTGGTTGCACACACCCACTCTGGCACGCCCAACATTCTCAAATGTGTCTCCCTCTCCACCTTAGCCCAAGGGGAGTCTTCCAAATCATTGCCCAGGAGACAATCGACAGGCATGGCGGGCCTCACAGCAACTTGAAGAGTACCTGAAACTCCCCCTCATTCAAAGGAAACCTGAGCTACCTCACACTCTTTCTGGGAGTTGTCAGCAGCTATCACAGGGTAGAATGCGTGGGGAACCACCTGCTCTCTGGACACCAAGTGACACTTGACAGCTGTCACACTCGCTCCGGTGTCTCTGAGGGCTTCCACTCTATGGCCATTAATGGTCACCCACTGCCTATATTTACTAATGTTACTAGGCAGAGGGGGTGGAGGGACCATTTCCATGTCTCCTAGTGAGACCAGGGACATTTCTGCGGGACCCCTCCCATCATGGACAACCATCTCCTCCCCTCCCCGGGCTACACTCGCCAACTGACGGGGGGTGCACGCGGCGGTGCATTCGAATCCTTTTTGGGACACTGGGGGTCATAAAACCAGTCTCCCACCTGCCCACAACCGTAGCAGGTTAGGGGGCCCCTATGAACAGGTTTACCCGTCAGGGCCCCGGGCTTCTTCTCAGGGGGAGGCTAGGAACCTTTCCCTTGGTTCCCTTGGGGATTACTTTGGGGCCCTTTCTGAGACTCCTTCTGTTTACCCTTGTCACCCCCACTCTTCTGCTGGGGACCCTGCCCACCTTTGGCTGAGTCTCCCACTGGACCCTTGTGGACCCTGGTACTGACCCAGCGGTCCGCCTCCTCAGCAAGTTTTCTAGGGTTAGATATCTTGCTATCAATAAGGTGCTGGCGCAGCTCTGGAAAACAGTTATTAGACAAATGCTCCCAAGCAAACAAATCATAAAGAGCTTCATAACTTTCCACTTTGCTGCCCTTTACCCAACCATCCATGGCTCTGCAAAAATAAGACACATATTCAACCCACGTCGTACCAGGCAACTTCTTACATTCTCTAAAAGCTTGTCTGTACTTCTCGGGGGTTAGGCCATACCGCAACATTAAAGCATCTTTCATATGAGCATACGACATCCTATCCGCAACAGGCATGTCTAACAGGGTATCTTTCCCCTCATTCACAAAGCGACCCCACAACCCCGCTCCCCAATTCTTCTCAGGGACCTGGTGCCTGGGCCAACAATGCTAACTCATATGCTTTAAACCACTGACCAATATCTTCGTTCCTATGATAATCTTTTATCACGTCTTTGGGAAAGTAAAACTTATTTTCTGCAGGCCCAGATGGGATGCTGCCACCAGAGGGATTCAATTCTAACTTCTTAGCTTGGATGTCCAACTCCCTCAACTTGGTATCACGCTCCAAAGCTAACTTCTCTCTTTCAAAATCTAACCTTTTGGTCTCCAAATCAGCTTCTCTTCTACCTCTTGCATTTTCTAACTCCAACTGCCCATTTATCTTTAGCCTTCCCATTTCCATGTTGTATGCACGCTCCTTCGCCCTTTCTTCTCGTTCTTCAGGGGAAAGACCTTTGGAGGAAACACTGCTTCCGGGAGAGGACTCAGGCCCATTCGCTGGCGCCTCCTCATCCCCTTCCACTGGCGGTACCCCCACCGGATCAGTGGGATCTCTGGCCTCCAACCAGGCCTGCAATGCTTTGAGATATTCCTCTTTAATCTTGAGGCCTTTGGTAGGAACTTTAAATTTCTTGCAAAAGGATTTCAGCTCCTCCAGTTTGTAGACGTTTATCTTCGCTCTGTCGAATTCCTCCACGACAACAACAGGGGTAGTGACTCCGGTGTCACTCATGGTCAAAACTGGCAGTGTTCAAAAAATCAAGCTTCAGAAAAGCGGAGAACCAAAAAAATGGAATCCTTCCAAGTAGATTGTGACTGCGCTATGGTCTGCTTTCACTATGTAGCGCACACTAATCACTGCACATGGGTCATAAATGCAAAGTTCAAATCCTCACCGCTGACCCACCAATGTTAGAACCGGCTGTCTCTAGTTGGCAGAGATATACACTTCTGACAAATAGGGACACACCTTTTCTAGTCAGGGCAAGGGGATCACACCCTTTGATAACCCCTGCTCACCCCCTCGGTAGCTTGGCAGAGCAGATAGGCTTATCTCGGAGGCTGTGCGTTAAGCATTTATGACCACATACAGTAACCAAGTGAATACACTACAAATGGACACGACACAGTAGTATTATAAAAATAAGGATTTTTATATAAGGCTTAGCACAAGACCAAATAACAACAAAAATGTACACAATCTTAATAAATACTCTGGGAAGGGGAAAATAGTTCAAAGGTAGTTTCTTCTTTAGCACAAAGTTTTTCGTATCAAAGCAAATCTTCTTCTTGGTAACACAGTTCTTAGCAACGAGGTAACTCACACGGGAGCTACACGACGTCGAGGCAAAGTTAATCCAAAGGTTCGGCGTCGACCGCGAGGAGCGCTACGTCGAGCCCGGAGTCACACGGACTCCCAACAACACAGTACCTTGGAAAATGAAGCACACGATGATCAGCGGCGTAGAGCAATCCGGCGTCGCGTCTTCGGTGTCGATCAGGCCTCAGCAGGCGTCGTTGTCGATGATGCGGTTGCAAAGTGTGAGCAGCGCTCACGGCGTCGAGAGGGCACGCAGTCGATGCGATCAGCAGCGGTGCAGACACGAGGTCCTTTGGAGCTGGAGCCGAACTCGCTACTCACTGGCGTTGCTGCTGGCGTCAATCGGGCCCGGCGGCCGGCGTCGAGGAAGCGGGACACTGGAGCCGTTACTCACTATGTCGAGCTGGATTCGGCGACGTCCGTCGGCGTCGGGATTGCTGGTTCTTTCAGAGGTGCCGGATTCACAGGTTCCAGCGAATAGCACTTTAAGCAGATGAAGTCCTTTAGCCCTGTGACTTCAGCAGGAGACTGGCACTCTTCCAGTCCTTGGAGATTTTCTTAGCAAGCGTGAGAGTACACACACAGTTCCTCTCTCCTGGTTCCTTGGCAAAAATAAAGAAGCACTGCAGGATTCCCCCCAGCATACAGCACTCTGGCAGAAGGGGTAGGCAAGTCCTTAGATCAGCAGGCCTCTTGTCCTTGGTTACAGGGTTCCTTGTCAGAAGTGATCTAAATTCTTGGTTCAGGGGTCCTTCTCTTATACCCCCTTTCGGCTTTGATCCCTTTGTCTATGCAGGGGAATTCCCCAACATCCTGGGTCTGTGGTGGGTGGAGCCAGGCAGAAGCACCTGGCCTATTCATTGCGCAGGGCTGGGTCCTCAGACGCCCAGCAGGAGGTGGAGCCAGCATTGACACTGGCAGGAGCAGAGCTATCGGCCTCCTGGCAGGAGGTGGGGCTAGGATCGTCCATGGCAGGCACAGAGCCATCAGCCGCTTGGCAGGAGGTGGAGCCAGCATTGTATCAGGCAGGGCAGGCTATCAGCAACTACTCTCCCCCTACTCTCAACGCAAATGTCCCACTCATCCCACCCTGACTCATCCAGACCGGTGGAGCCACCCTGCTCCTGTCACACACACGCAAGACCAGCAGAAACCAGATATGGTTAGACAAGAAAATAGACACTTTCTAAAAGTGCTATTTTCAAACCCAGAGTCCAAAAACCATCCACACCAACGGATGCGTAATTAAACCCCGAGTTCAGGGATACCAAACTCGACATTGCACCATGCTCCCCGAGCCAGCTAGGATTATAGCATTAATAATCCCGGCGGCCCATTCTAACTAATGGAGAGCAGGCTACCTCGCAATAGTGAAGAACGAAGATGGCGGTAATTCACTATTAGGACATGCCAACTTGGTCAGGCGTGTCCTACCTTATACTTACAATGCACCCTGCCCGCGGGCCTACCATAGGGGTGACTAACATGAAGTCAAGGGAAGGTTTGAGGGGCTGGCAAGTAGGTATACTTGCGCAGCCTGCGTGACAGCACTAGGCTGCACGTGGGTCTCGCAATGACCGACCCGTAGACATTCTTTTACGAGGCCGCTCCTGTGGGTGGCACAACACATGCTGCAAGCCCACAAGCGGCATTTGTATTTACAAGCCCCGGCACTCCTGGTGCACTAGACTAGGGACTGACAGAACCAAATAGGCCAAACATGGATACAATAGATACATCAATTTAACATAGGGAGCACTTGCGCTGTGGCACTGATCAGCAGTGGCACAGCGCCCAAAGCATATACCAGCAAAACATCTTAAAACAGTGGAGGCAAACAGAAAAAATGGAGGAGAGACTCAAGCCAATGATGTCAGGTCTAACACTCATTGTATCCCAGGGGTAGTGTATGGGATAGAGGTTTGGGGTTACCAAAACGTCTCTGTTAGACCTGTCTGACTTTTTGCGTAGTCCCTCCAATTTATTATTTATTTTGTCCCCTTTTTGCCCCTCATGCCTTTATTTATTTTTGTGTCCACTAGCTTTTTCAAGGTGTTGGTCTAGGGGATAGGTGCTTTTTCACCCACATAGTTTTTCACCTCAGGCCTAGAGGCCTTTCCTGACAGGAATTCCCTTGGAGTCACAAAATGGTGGCTACCAACTGTCCCAACTGTCATACCTGGAACCTGTCCCATAGGATAGAGTAGGGCATTCCAGAACCTTCTGGTCCCTTCTGGACCTCTGAGGGTCAGCCTATAAAAGGCGGAATGCTGGTCAGCCATTTTGTCTTACCAGAGAGAGTCAGCTGGAGGACAGGCTGTAGCAGAAGGTGGGGGTAGGATAGTCAAAGGGTTGACCTCCCAGTCAAAGGACGCTGCCCTATTGAATCACCACCCTTCCTCCCTTGGGTTACTAGACTTGTCCCCGCTGCATGGGATTACTGAAGACCCTGGGTGCCTGACCAACCCCTAGTCTGGAAGTAAGGGGTGTGAGTAGGAGAAGGAGACTGTGGCGCTGTGGAGCGCAGTCCTCTGCCCAGTTGGAGAGACTTTGGAAGAGTGCCCCCTCCCTTTCACCAGCCCCTGTCCAGTACGGAGGATTAGTGGGTCCCGGCTTAGGATAAAGAACTGGGAACTCATACGTGTGAGGTTCAATTTCTACCTCCCGTTACCTTGAGTGGTGAAGCTGGCTACTGCCCTTGTGACCCTGAGATCACTTACTGGTGACCGGTCGCGCAGCTGGTGAGGCACCTGTCCCACTCGTGAGTCAGTGAAAGAAGAGGGGTGCCAGATTTATAGGGGCGGCGCCAATTCCGCCGTGAACAGGACCCCGGGGCCATCAGCCGCGTTGTTGTGGTGGCGCCACTGATTTGAGGAAAGGTGGGGGCTGATTGCAGAAGTCAGGCGCCATCGCGCATGCCCCAGACAGTGTCAGTTATCCCTAACAGGAGGGGCCTAGGAGCGAGCAGGCCCGTAGGAGAGCCACTACCAGCGGCAGGCGGCCGGGGCAGACTCCGGACTTGGCTCGCTAGTCTCCCGCACATGCGCGGTCGCACCGCTGTGGGGGAGACGTCGCAGATCGGCGCTTCTCCGTTTGAGGCAGAAGATCCTCGAGGAAGTGGCGGGAAGCGCGCATCGGCGCTTTCCCAGTTCGTGGGTCCCTTTTCCCTACTCAAGCCTCAACGAGTAGCGGCCTTGAGCAGGGGAGGAGGGGCGGAGGACCGCATCGAGCACCTGAGGAGATTGGTTCCTCCCCCCCCCCCCCCCCCTGTGAGACAGAAACACAGGCCCCGGGGGCCCAACACACAGAAACAAAGTAAGGAGGTTGTGAGGGGGGAAGTTGGAGGCCATTGAGTCACCTTCAAGAGAACAAGACTTCCGATTGGCCAAACAAGGATTGGGCTGATACTGGGGTATGCTATCAAGCTTCTTTTAAGAAACTATAGAGACTTAATTTTCAATACAGGAGGTTCCCCCTCTTTGATTAGACTTCTTTATACCAATCCCTCCCCCTTACTGTTGTCAGATCTGGTGAGGAGCCTATATAGGGCAATTAAAGTGAGTAAAGCTCACCAATTCTTCTGGATTAGTAGTGGAAAGGGAGTATATGAGTAAATCGTTTCTAGAGAAGTACAGACACTGCTTCTTTTGAACTACTGTAATGTGATGTAACGTTAGAGAGCCAAGTAGTGGGATTGTTCTGACAATTTTGAGGAAATTACTAAACCCATGACTAAATGTAATGTGCTGTTAAGTTGAAAAACTGTTTAATGACAAGATTTGGCAACTTTTAAAGTATTATTATTTTCATGACAAACTGTAATGTACTAAGCTGTGATTTCTAAAGACAAGAGAGCAAAGATTATTTTTACAAACAAGCTCGTATTTTTCCAAACATTGGTGTAGCGTCCTTTTTGAGTGAGATTGCGTTGGTTTACTGCTGGGTGGTTTGCAACCTTTACACATGTGCCTCTAGTGATAGTGTCTTACCCTAGGCCAGGCTACCCTAGGTGACCTGACATATTTAAGTTCCAACAAGTTGGTGTCTAGCGGTGGGATCTTGACTGTGGTTGCTACTACTCAGTAGTAATTGAGCGTAATTCACTAGCCTACACCAGGAGTTTTCTCCTAGCGGCCCTCCTAATTTTTACTTTTGTTTTTCCAAATTTGTTCCTGGTGGTGGGGTGGAGGTAGCTTCAGGTTGACCTTGCAACTCAAATTTCCTTGTGTGTATAACTTGGTATTGCCTTTTTCAAAATGGAGTTTGCACTAGAAAAACTAGACACCTATTCTGTGGCTCAGCTGAAAGATTTCTGCCAACAAATGGGGGTATTTTTTAAGCATGGTGCCATGAAGGGGGAACTCCAAATCAGTCTAAGGGCTTGGGTGGAAGCACACAAAGAAGGGAAGGAGGAGGATGAAGGGACAGACCGGGACACGGTTGTGGAGATAGAAGGATTATTCCACTCAGAGGGGGAAAACCTACTCCCAGGACCAGTGTCCTACTCCAGGAGGGGCAGTAGTGTCTCCGGGGGAAGCTTGACCGAAGCAGAGCTCACTGACAGGAGGGAAATGAGACAATTAAAATGGGAGTTGGCTAAGCTGGAGCAGGAGAAGGAAGAGCGGAGGATGGCTCATGAGTTTAGGTTGAAAGAGTTGGAACTCCAGACCCTGCAACGGGGGTCCTCTCCTGTGATGAATGGTGGCAGCGAATCCAAAGAAACAGCCAGGGAGTCCAGACCCTATTTGCCAAAAGACCTAATTGCTAGCTTTAGTCAGGGAGATTACATAGCCAAATGGTTGGCTGCCTATGAGGTCTCCTTAAGAGCCCATGGGGTGCAGGAGAAGCACTGGGGGGGTGGTTTGTATAAGTACATGCCTCCTACTGGTCGGGACACCTTGCTGGCCCTGGAACCAGAGGAGCAAACCAACTACCCCACCATGAAGCTAGCACTGGTAAGGAAGTTTGGGCTTACCCCAGAAAGGTATCGCCAGAAGTTCAGGGGGAGCCACAAGTTAAGCACCCAGAATTGGGTGGACTTCCTTGATTACGCAAGAAAGGCCTTGGAGGGCTGGGTAAAGGGCAGTGAGGTGAAGGATTATGAGGGGTTGTATGATCTATTTTTGAAAGAGCACCTCCTCGAGAAATGCTTTCCCGAGCTGCACCAACACCTGGTGGACAGCAAGCTGACCAATCCCCGGAAGCTTGCAGAGGAGGCGGACATCTGGGCAAGTACCCGGGTGTCCTCAAAGGGGACTGGAGGGGATTCCCAAAAGGTCGGACAGGGCGCCCCTCAGAAGAAGGAGGGGGGAGATAAAAAGAAGGAGTTCTCTAAAGGTCCCCAAAACCAATTCCAGGGGAAGGGAACAGGTTTCACCCCTAAGGCTAACCCGCCCAGAAACCCTAATCCTGGCCAAAGCCAGCAGCCAAGGGTTCTCCACTGTTTCGAGTGTGGTGGTGTTGGACATTATAAGGGAGATGTCAGATGCCCAAAGAGACCACCCCCTCCCACCGGAGGAAAACCACCGGGAGTAGCTAGTGTAGCGCTCGGGGAGGAGTTGCCCTTAGATAAGGGGGGGTGAGTGGGCGGGTGTCACCTTAGTTTCCCTGGGAGAACGGGAGATGGTTCCTAAGATCCAGGTTCCCCCAAATACTGCTAAGTATGGGCAATGGGTCATCATCAATGGCCAGAGAGGGGAGGCTCTGAGAGATACAGGAGCCAGTATGACTATGGTGAGAAGTCAACTGGTGTCTCCAGAGCAGGTGGTTCCCCATGTACTCCACCCCGCCGCGATGGCTGACGGCAGAATGGGCCACTATCCAGTGGCTGAGGTTCCCTTTGAGTGGGAAGGGGTTGCAGGTTCACTTCGAGTTGCCGTAAGCCCTGCCGTGCCAGTTGATTGTCTGCTGGGGAATGATATGGAGCACAATGCTTGGAGAGAGGTGGAATACCGGACGCACTCTGCGATGCTGGGTACACCTGACTGGGCCTGTGTGAGCACACGGTCTGCGACTGCCCGGAGAGGGAGTTCGCCTGGGTTGGAGCCTGGAACAATGGCCCAATCCGCTGCCAAAAAGGGACAGACCCGAAGACAGGAAGAGCCTGCTTCGGCTTCCACACCCCATGTGACAGATCGGCCTCCTGCGGTGGTGGACCAGGAGTCCGTGGAGGGGGAAGTAGCCTCTCTGGAGGACCTACCCATCCCTGCTGAGTGGCATGTGGAGGGAGGGCCTACCAGAGAGGAATTCTGTAAAGGGCAGAGGGAGTGCCCTACCCTTGAGGGACTGAGGCGACAGGCTGAAGCCCAGGCAGCAGGTGATGTTACGGGACACTACCATATTTACTGGGAGGATGGACTCCTCTACAGTGAACCCAAGGTACCCTTACCTGGCTCATCAAGGGCCTTGGTAGTCCCGCAACAATACCAAGCCTTTCTGCTGAAATTGGCTCATGCTATACCCTTGGCAGGACACTTAGGTCAGGACAAGACCTTTGCTCGGCTTGTCCTCCACTTTTACTGGCCTCAGATGAAAGTGGCGTTCAACACTTACTGTCGGACATGTGTATCCTGCCAGGCCAGTGGGAAAACAGGGGTGAAGCTGAAAGCTCCCCTGGAACCACTTCCAGTCGTTAGCACCCCCTTTGAAAGGGTGGGCATTGACATTGTAGGGCCTTTAGATCCACCAACAACAGCTGGTCACAGGTTCATCCTGGTTCTGGTGGATCATGCCACACGGTACCCAGAGGCAATTCCTCTGAGGACAGTCACTTCACCTGTGGTGGCTAGGGCCCTAATGGGGATCTTTACCCAAGTGGGTTTCCCCAAAGAAGTTGTGTCTGACAGGGGGACCAACTTTATGTCAGCATACATGCGGGCAATGTGGAAGGAGTGTGGAGTGACCTACCGGTTCACCACTCCTTATCACCCCCAGTCGAATGGACTGGTTGAGAGGTTCAACAAAACCTTGAAGGGCACGATCAGAAGTCTGCCCGAAAGCCTGCGGAGGAAATGGGACGTCCTCCTACCCTGTTTGCTATTCTCTTACAGGGAAGTGCCACAGAAGGGAGTGGGCTTCAGCCCCTTTGAACTTCTGTATGGGCACCCTTTACGCGGTCCTCTCAGCCTGGTGAAGGATGGTTGGGAAAAGTCTCCCAGGAAACCCCCCCAGGATGTGGTGAGCTACATGCTGGCCTTCAGGAGCCAAATGGCGAAGTTGTGGAAGCAAGCTTCTGACAACTTGGAGGCCAGCCAGGCAGTCATGAAAGAGTGGTATGACCACAATGCTCACCAGGTGGAATTGGAGCCTGGACAGAAAGTGTGGGTGATGGAGCCTGGAGAGCTTAGTGCCCTCCAGGATCGCTGGACAGGCCCCTTTGAGGTGTTGGAGAAGAAGGGTAAGGCCACATACCTGGTGGACCTTAAGACCCCTCGACAGCCCCTATGGGTGCTGCATGCCAACTGACTCAAACCCCACCATGAGAGGCCCGTGGTCATTTTAATGATGGTGACTGATGGGGAAGAGGAAGCGGAAAGCGAACCTCTCCCAGACTTGTTCTCGTCTCAAGAGAAGGATGGGTCAGTGGAGGGAGTGATTCTCTCTCCCACTCTAACTCCTGAACAGCGGGAGGACTGCCGCCAGATACTGGAGCAGTACTCTACGTTGTTCTCCCTTGTCCCGGGAAGGACTCACCTGTGTACCCATGATGTGGACACAGGGGACAGCCCACCAGTGAAGTCGAAGACCTACCGGCTGTCCGACAAGGTGAAGGCTAGCATCCATGGAGAGGTTGCCAAGATGCTAGAGTTAGGAGTTATAGAACCTTCCAACAGCCCTTGGTCCAGTCCGGTGGTGCTAGTGCCAAAAGCCGCTCCACCAGGCACCACACCAGAACTGAGGTTCTGTGTGGATTACCGGGGACTGAACTCAGTTACAAAGACTGATGCTCATCCGATCCCTAGGGCGGATGAATTAATTGACCGGCTAGGAGCTGCCCAATACCTAAGTACCTTTGACCTCACTTCAGGGTACTGGCAGATCTCCTTGACAGATGGAGCAAAGGAAAGGTCAGCCTTCTCCACGCCTGAGGGACACTTCCAATTTTGCGTGATGCCCTTTGGGCTCAAAAATGCCCCTGCCACATTTCAGCTGCTGGTGAACCAGGTCCTCTCTGGAATGGAGGGTTTCTCCGCTGCTTACCTGGATGACATTGCTGTCTTCAGTAGCAGTTGGGAGGACCATTTGCAACATTTGCAAGCAGTTCTCCAGGCCCTGAAACAAGCTGGATTGACAATGAAGGCCAGCAAATGCCAGATTGGGCAGGGGTCGGTTGTGTACCTTGGACACTTGGTGGGTAGGGGGACAGTGCAGCCCCTGCAGGCAAAGATTGAGGCAATCATGGCCTGGGAACCCCCCAAGACACAGACTGAGGTCCGAGCTTTCCTGGGCCTCACAGGCTACTACCGTCGGTTTGTGAAGGGGTATGGCACTATTGTAGCGCCCCTTACAGAGCTCACCTCCAAGAAACAACCTCGACGGGTAGTTTGGACGGAAGCTTGTCAGCAAGCTTTTGAGAAACTGAAGCAGGCAATGTGTGCAGCACCGGTCCTGAGGGTCCCAGACTTCTCCAAGGAGTTCATTGTCCAGACAGATGCATCAGAACATGGCATTGGGGCAGTGTTATCGCAACTGAATGAAGAAGGCCTGCATCAGCCTGTAGTCTTCTTATCCAGGAGACTGCTTCCCCGGGAACAGAAGTGGAGTGCAATTGAGAGGGAAGCTTTCGCGGTGGTGTGGGCTCTGAAGAAGCTGCGACCATACCTGTTTGGCTCGCACTTCCTGGTTCAGACGGACCACCGACCCCTGTGTTGGCTAATGCAGATGAAGGGGGAGAATCCCAAGCTGTTGAGGTGGTCCATCTCCCTACAGGGAATGGACTTCCGGGTGGAACATCGGCCTGGAGTGGACCACGCCAATGCAGACGGGCTCTCTAAGTATTTCCGCCTTAGTGATGAGGACTCCCAAGGGGTTGGGTAGCTCTCCCCACTTTCAGCTGGGGGGGACGCGTGTTAGACCTGTCTGACTTTTTGCGTAGTCCCTCCAATTTATTATTTATTTTGTCCCCTTTTTGCCCCTCATGCCTTTATTTATTTTTGTGTCCACTAGCTTTTTCAAGGTGTTGGTCTAGGGGATAGGTGCTTTTTCACCCTCATAGTTTTTCACCTCAGGCCTAGAGGCCTTTCCTGAGAGGAATTCCCTTGGAGTCACAAAATGGTGGCTACCAACTGTCCTAACTGTCATACCTGGAACCTGTCCCATAGGATAGAGTAGGGCATTCCAGAACCTTCTGGTCCCTTCTGGACCTCTGAGGGTCAGCCTATAAAAGGCGGAATGCTGGTCAGCCATTTTGTCTTACCAGAGAGAGTCAGCTGGAGGACAGGCTGTAGCAGAAGGTGGGGGTAGGATAGTCAAAGGGTTGACCTCCCAGTCAAAGGACGCTGCCCTATTGAATCACCACCCTTCCTCCCTTGGGTTACTAGACTTGTCCCCGCTACATGGGATTACTGAAGACCCTGGGCACTTGACCAACCCCTAGTCTGGAAGTAAGGGGTGTGAGTAGGAGAAGGAGACTGCGGCGCTGTGGAGCGCAGTCCTCTGCCCAGTTGGAGAGAGTTTGGAAGAGTGCCCCCTCCCTTTCACCAGCCCCTGTCCAGTATGGAGGATTAGTGGGTCCCGGCTTAGGATAAAGAACTGGGAACTCATACGTGTGAGGATCAATTTCTACCTCCCGTTACCTTGAGTGGTGAAGCCGGCTACTGCCATTGTGACCCTGAGATCACTTACTGGTGACCGGTCGCGCAGCTGGTGAGGCACCTGTCCCACTCGTGAGTCAGTGAAAGAAGAGGGGTGCCAGATTTATAGGGGCGGCGCCGATTCCGCCGTGATCAGGACCCCGGGGCCATCAGCCGCGTTGTTGTGGTGGCGCCACTGATTTGAGGAAAGGTGGGGGCTGATTGCAGAAGTCAGGCGCCATCGCGCATGCCCCAGACAGTGTCAGTTATCCCTAACAGGAGGGGCCTAGGAGCGAGCAGGCCCGTAGGAGAGCCACTACCAGCGGCAGGCGGCCGGGGCAGACTCCGGACTTGGCTCGCTAGTCTCCCGCACATGCGCGGTCGCACCACTGTGGGGGAGACGTCGCAGATCGGCGCTTCTCCGTTTGAGGCAGAAGATCCTCGAGGAAGTGGCGGGAAGCGCGCATCGGCGCTTTCCCAGTTCGTGGGTCCCTTTTCCCTATTCAAGCCTCAACGAGGAGCGGCCTTGAGCAGGGGAGGAGGGGCGGAGGACCGCATCGAGCGCCTGAGGAGATTGGTTCCTCCCCCCCCCCCCCCCTGTGAGACAGAAACACAGGCCCCGGGGGCCCAACACACAGAAACAAAGTAAGGAGGTTGTGAGGGGGGAAGTTGGAGGCCATTGAGTCACCTTCAAGAGAACAAGACTTCCGATTGGCCAAACAAGGATTGGGCTGATACTCGGGTATGCTATCAAGCTTCTTTTAAGAAACTATTGAGACTTAATTTTCAATACAGGAGGTTCCCCCTCTTTGATTAGACTTCTTTATACCAATCCCTCCCCCTTACTATTGTCAGATCTGGTGAGGAGCCTATATAGAGCAATTAAAGTGAGTAAAGCTCACCAATTCTTCTGGATTAGTAGTGGAAAGGGAGTATATGAGTAAATCGTTTCTAGAGAAGTACAGACACTGCTTCTTTTGAACTACTGTAATGTGATGTAACGTTAGAGAGCCAAGTAGTGGGATTGTTCTGACAATTTTGAGGAAATTACTAAACCCATGACTAAATGTAATGTGCTGTTAAGTTGAAAAACTGTTTAATGACAAGATTTGGCAACTTTTAAAGTATTATTATTTTCATGACAAACTGTAATGTACTAAGCTGTGATTTCTAAAGACAAGAGAGCAAAGATTATTTTTATAAACAAGCTCGTATTTTTCCAAACATTGGTGTAGCGTCCTTTTTGAGTGAGATTGCGTTGGTTTACTGCTGGGTGGTTTGCAACCTTTACACATGTGCCTCTAGTGATAGTGTCTTACCCTAGGCCAGGCTACCCTAGGTGACCTGACATATTTAGGTTCCAACAGTCTCCTTACCCCAGGCTGAGAAAAACCGCATTTGCCGGAGGTTTTTATACCTCCCTCCAACAGCTTCGAATTATATTGCTCATGCAGAGCTAAACCAGCTATACATCGAGGATGGAGTTCATTTGGCACCCCTGTTGCTCTGTGTGAGCGTTTGAACTATTCCTCATGCCAAGCTCTGCAGAGATATCATCTTGAACTGTTTTGACTTGAAGAATGAATGCACAATATTGTGGCTGAGTTACTAAAGGCACTTGGGCTATCCTCTCTCTTTTCCTCTCCTACTAATATAAAGAAAGAAAATAAATTGCTGGTTAAGAAATTATATTAACAGTCCTGTGAAGACACCAGACTCACAGTGGAGACCATGAAATGAATAGTGTTATTTCACCTTCTCCTGAGCCAGATTTTTATCTCTTGCTTGAATTAACACACTAGGAGAGACTTCTGTTCTTCAATTTAGATCCAGTACTGTATGGCGGCTTTTGTCCTTTGCTGGATCGTATGCAACCAGGGGGAATTCTGCTCCATCCTATCCCGGTGATGGCATCTCGGAACAGTCCTTGTTGCATTATATGTTTTTGTACCTGTATAAATCATGCTGACAAGCTGACAAGGTGGTGGCAGCTCCTTGTTTGTTTTTGCGGAAGAGCTCGTGCAGATTGCGAGGGGACCCTCCTCTGCATGTTACTGAAGCCAGTATTACTGCTTTAGCTGTGAAAATCGCCTAGAACACGTATTTTATCAGTTTGATGCAATTGACTTAAGAATTGTATTTATTTGTAAAAAAACGATTTTACCCGTCAGTAGTGCTGTAAATGCAGTAATTTCCTGCACCCTTAGCCCCGTTCCACCGCGGCTTCGTGCCGTTTGTGTGGAGGGCAGGGTAAGCTCCATAGTGCCTCAGGGCCGGCTCCCCGACCAGAACGGAGGTAGTGTTCCAGCTGGGGGCGGGGTTTAGGACATAAGTAGAAGCGGGATTGGAGGCTCGAGCGACTGACAAGGTGGTGGCAGCTCCTTGTTTGTGTTTGCGGAAGAGCTCGTGCAGATTGCGAGGGGACCCTCCTCTGCATGTTACTGAAGCCAGTATTACTGTTTTAGCTGTGAAAATCGCCTAGAACACATATTTTATCAGTTTGATGCAATTGACTTAAGAATTGTATTTATTTGTAAAAAAACGATTTTACCCGTCAGTAGTGCTGTAAATGCAGTAATTTCCTGCACCCTTAGCCCCGTTCCACCGCAGCTTCGTGCCGTTTGTGTGGAGGGCAGGGTAAGCTCCATAGTGCCTCAGGGCCGGCTCCCCGACAAGAACGGAGGTAGTGTTCCAGCTGGGGGCGGGGTTTAGGACATAAAATGGCCACCCGGAAGCGCAGCGGTCGAGCACAGCGGGAGCGCCGTTACTGCGCTGCAGCAGTGCCAAAGGGGTGCCAGTCTGCGCCAGTCCGCGCTGGGACTGCGCTGTGCGCCAGACCCCCTGGCCGTTGTAGAGCCCATCACACGCCGAAGGTAATTACTTACCCCAGAGCACAGCTTCTGAGCATAGGAAACACCGTACATGACAGGACTTGCACTCATTTCGATTTGAGCTCACTGTGTAATCTACCTTCCAATGTATGTCCGAACTGTGCATTCACAATTACATCACCCTATTCCCAACAACCTTCCTCTCTATCTTCTGGAAATAATAATGAAAAATATATAAACTGCGTACTCATAAATGCACGCTCTCTCATAAAACATAGGGATGATGTGGCTGAACTAATAGTCAACCAAAACATAGATGTTATGTTTATAACTGAGACCTGGGCAGATCTTGCATCTGGCCCGGATTTCAATATCGCTACTCCAGATGGCTATCATGTAATAAGATTAGACAGATCCTCGGGAAAAAGAGGGGGGGGTCTAGCTATCATACACCAAGCCAAGCTAGCCATTAAAACTGAACCTCTTGACTATGACTTTGTGGAAGCTCTCGCTTTCACTATTACTCTTTCTCCTATACAAACTTTTAAGGGAACTCTGCTGTACCGACCACCTATCTTACGCACACCCTTTTTGAAATCCCTCAATCTCCTATTAGAACCAGTAGCTGCCAACCCGGACTACACAATACTGGGAGATTTTAATTTCCATTTAGAAAACCTTGCAGATAAAGATTCGCACACTCGGATCTCTGACTTCTCAGCCGCTGGCTTAGAACAGCAGGTCACTTTAGCCACTCATCAAGCAGGACACACCCTGGACTGTTTATTCACTAATAATTCCCATATTCCTCACCCCACAGTGTTTCCCCTTATATGGACGGATCATTCAGCCGTCAAATTTATAATTTTAGTTAGGAACCATAAGAACTCTTCTACTAGCACACGCCCTCAGATTAAATGTCGTAATTGGAAAAACATTGACTCCATTGCCTTACATAACATTCTGGAATCTACGATACCAGAAGATATATCGGATCCACATGAAGCATCCAATAATTACGAACATTGGCTGCATAAGGCATTTGACCACTTAGCACCCAATAAAAAAATGCAGCCAAATCGCATCAAACCCTCTGCGGCTTGGTTCTCAGAGCCATTAAGGCTCGAAAGACAACGCTGCAGAAATTTGGAGAGACGTTGGCGCAGGAACTATGACAACAACGACAGAGAAACATACAAGAAAGTGCTGTTGAGCTATAGAAAGCTCATTATTGCAGAAAAATGTAACTTTTATAGCACACAAATAGAACTAGCTCATAACTCGAGCAAACAGCTATATCAGGTGGTTAAAAAGCTAGCTAATCCACCAGCCCCCCCCCACCACAGAACCATCCCAAATATTCTGCAATAAAGTAGCGGAATTCTTCCAGGCTAAGGTTAAGGATATTTTTGATAATTTTACAAACAAAACGATCACCGACTCTGCCATTCTGGAGACTCCTCTCACGTCACCAAAACCAATCTTTGAGGTCTTCTCTCCACTATCCCAATCGTCTATGGAAGAGCTTATGAACACTGTTAAATCAGGATCACCACTGGATTCATGTCCTCCACTTATCCTTAAACCAGTATCCAACTTAATAGCCCCGGTGCTTACTAACATCTGTAACACCATGTTTCAGACAGGTGACTATCCCCCAATCGGGAAAAAGGCAATTGTAAAACCTCTTTTAAAAAAACCTACCTTAAATCCTTTAGAGCCCAAAAGTTATCGCCCTATTGCCTCACTCCCTTATCCTTCAAAAATAATTGAAAAGGCAATGAACCAACAGCTGTCTAATTATATTGACCAGAACAATCTACTTGACGACACCCAGTTTGGGTTCAGGAAGGGCCATGGGACCGAGACTGCTCTGATAAAGGCAGCAGAGGAGGTCAGGATAATCATGGACCAGGGTGGTGCAGCGATCCTAATACTCTTGGATCTGTCTGCAGCCTTCGACATGGTCGATCATACCATCTTGATCGGCCGTGTCGCTGCCATTGGCATTCAGGGTAAGGCCAGAGCAACCCTAGCATCCTTCCTGGCCGAGAGAGTGCAGTCCGTGAAGATGGGGTGCTACTGCTCTCCTGACTTTACCTTGCCTTGTGGAGTTCCCCAGGGCTCCTCGCTAAGTCCGACACTTTTTAACATCTACGTGTTGGACTTGGCGAGGGTGATTAAGTCATTTGGTATAGGTTTAACATCATATGCCGATGACACCCAACTGGTCCTGGCGATCCACAAAAATGGAGAAGCAGTGGCAGCGAATTTCCAGGAGGGCATGAAGGCCATCAGTATCTGGATGAATCAGAATTGTTTAAAGCTAAATTCTGACAAGACGGAGGTGATGTTATTTGGTGAACTGACCCCGTCTTGGTCCCCAGTCTGGTGGCCTTTGGAGCTGGGAACTCCTCCACCACCAGTATCTAAAGTGAGAAATTTGGGCGTGCTCTTCGACAACAAGCTAGCCTTTGTCAGCCATGCTAACGCAGTGGTCTCAGCCTCCTTCTTTACCCTTAGAATGGTAAAGAAATTGCTTCCATTTCTTCCCCAGAATGCAGGCAAGACCCTAATGTCCACTCTAGTACTATCTAAGGTGGACTACTGCAAGTTTTGAACAAATTACAGCTTGTTCAAAATGCTGCCGCAAGGATTCTGACTGGCACACCTAAATACTCATCCATTTCCCCCATCATTCGCGAGCTTCATTGGTTACCGATTAGAAGCCGGACAAAGTTTAAGGCCATGTGTATTATTTACAAGGCTTTGAACAATAATGGACCAGAATTCTTCAAAAAAGCAATTAATGTTTACAATCCTAGTCGAACATTACGTTCATCTTCAGCCCAACAGCTCCAAATTCCACGTACAAAAAAGGCAACCTGGGGAGACAAACTTTTGTGGTGGCTGCCTTAAAACTATGGAATCAGCTCCCTTCCTATATCAAACTTAGCCCTTCACTATTAACATTCCGAAAACATCTCAAGACCTGGCTTTTCAATCAGTAATTTGTCAATGGAAATCCTCTGCAATCTGTGAACTCTAGCGCCGAGACACCGGAAGGTATTTGTGCGCTTTAGAAATTTTATAAATAAAAATAAAATAAATGCAGAAAAGCACTTTCTTAAACTACTGTTAAGACTAGAGCCCTTGGCCGTCGCAGGTGTAAAGAAGATATATATCACCTGCAATTGTTGAATACTCAAATATCTGCTTCAACTTTTTTTTTTTAAAGCTGCTATTAGAGTTAGGAGAACCAGGGAGGGTTAACATTTCTCCCTGAACTGAGAGGCAGTTTTTCCTTATTGACGCTATATTATCATTGTGGGGTCTTAATCTTCAATTATTGTGTAAATTAGAATCTTAGAGCTCTCATTTTTCTGATCTGCATTTCTGCTGTTTTATGATTTTTGCCCATTGATGATGGTCCAATTGTGGAATTTAATAATGATGGACTATTATGTGTGGTATGTTCTTTCTCTTTGCCTTTTTTGGCCGGACCAGCCGAATAAAGATCTATTGAATTGAATTGAATTGAAATGTGCACTATTATTCTGCCAATGTGAATAGCTGACAATTCCCCTGTAGAGAAAAGCTTATCTCACAATCCAAAATCTGAAAGAGTGGAGTCCCTCAGTCTCACATTGGGCCTCATTTATGAGGATTTGGCACAGGGCAGCACCACAAGGAATCTTTCTCCTCTGCCTTGCGTCAAAAGAAAAGGGCAGGAATGCACTGTATCTATCAGCTATGGCACATTCCTGTCCTTTTCCCCAGTGCTGGCACACAATGGACGGCCATGCACCAACACAGGCCCCCTTGATGCCATGGTGCAAGGGTGTCTGCATTGTAGGGGTGATTGTTTTTGTGCAAGAAAGGACACCTTCCTGCACAAAAACAATCACAAGATGTGTTTCCAGTTTCTATGTGTGCTGCAGCACACACAGAAAAAGGGAAAATTAGGAGAAATAGAGATATTTGTCCTTGTTGCTCCACCCTAACGCCACCCCTGTGGTGGTGTTAGAATCTGACGCAATCCTAGTTTATGATTCTTCGTAACTCTGGAAATGCTTCAGATTCCATATGTGTCACGTGCGAAGGTCCACACCAACCACCATGGAACGCCCTTTCATGCAGTGTTCTGCGTGAAAGGGGCACATATTTACAAGGCCATGAAAAGCCACGTAAAGTGGCTTTGCGTGGCCTTGTAAATATGTTTCAGGACATTGACCCCCTGAGCGTCAAAAAAGTGATGCTCTGGCAGTGCATAAGAGATGTTAGGGGCCTCGTAAATGAAGCCCTCTGTGCTCAATTTGAGCAAGTGGTTGGTGGTGGAGGGGCACCGGCACTTATTTTTGAGGACCGGAACTTATTTTCACGCATCAGATATTTCCTGATTGCAAAAGACGGAAAAACACAGTGATCAGAAAGACAGAGAAAGAGAAAGACGACAAAACCGTCACAAAGAGAAACAAGCATTTACAATGCAATGGTTTCGCCTTTGTTAAAGTTTGAGCTTTTGGTATTGCTTTTGACAAATGGTCTTTTCTAACTTCCTCAAATTATGTGTAAAACGTTTATGTGTTTTACTTTACACAGAAAAGTATGAAAAAACACAAAATCGTTTATCTGACTTTACACAGCATCCATTGTTATCATGAGACACGCGATGAACACGAGCCTGAAAAGAGGTGCATCTTCATTCCTACAGTTTAGAAACACAAAAAGAAGAAAAAATGTCTTACCTGACGGTCCTTGCACCACGGGCAAAGCGCACAACACATGCAAACCTACAAAAGAAACAGAAAAAAGTTTAGGAGCGAAAAGGAAGTACTAGCTCACAGGAGACGGGCAAACCTACAAAGAAATACAAAAATAGATATTAGCAGCAAACACGTCCAAATAGCTAAACATACAAATTTAAAACAGAACGTGCAAAGCGGGCCAACGGAGCTCACAGGTCACGGGCAAACCTACAAAGGAAACCGAAAAGACACATTAGGAGCGAAAAGGAGCAAATATTTGACGTTTAAAAGACCTAAAGCAAGCGTTTCAGAAACACCTATAAAAGACAAAATGGAGTACCTGCCAGTCCTTGAACCACAGGCAAAGCGCACAACAAAAAATCAAAATGGCTTACCTGCCGGTCCTTGCACCACGGGCAAAGCGCACAACACGGGCAAACCTACAAAGAAAACAGAAAAGAGATTAGGAGTGAAAAATAAATAGTAGCTCACAGGAGACGGGCAAACCTACAAATAGCTAAACATACAAAGTGAAAACACAACGTACAAAGCGGGCCAACGGAGCTCACAGGTGACAGGCAAACCTACAAAAGAAACCGAAAAGAGACATTAGGAGCGAAAAGGAGAAAATACTTTACTTTTAAAAGGCCTAAAGCAAGCGTTTCCTAAACACCTAAAAAAGACAAAAGGGCATATTATCAACGGGGTTTATCTCCGCTTTTTTGGCTTTAAAAGCCAAGAAAGCGGAGATAAAACTATCTCCCTATTACCTAGCTGTCGCTAACACCAGTTAGCGACAGCTAGCAGGAGATAGCGACCATCTTGGGCCCCACTTTGCATGCCAGTGATATTTATCACTAATGACATGCAAAGTGGGCGTGCCAAGATGTTAGCGACTGAAAACAGTCGCTAACATCGCTATCTCCTATTACCAACTTTTGGAGATATTCGCGCTAAGCGCGAATATCTCCAAAAGCTAACACCTGCCCTGAGCAGTTCTTAGCCATGTTATCCAATGGGAGGTGGATAACATGGGTAAGAGCTTTAGCTCGGTAATGCATGAATATCGCGGACTTTTCAGCGATATTCATGCATTGCGGCGATTTTTATCGCATTTGCGATAAACCTTGGTAATACCAAGGTTTATTTGCGGTACAAATCGCCGCAGCTCAGCGGTAATTTTTTGTCTCTAACCAAGCAATAGCGATAATTATCGCTATTGCTTGGTAATATGCCCCAAAATGGCTTACATGCCAGTCCTCGCACCACGGGCAAAGCGTCCAACCAAAAAACAAAATGGCTTACCTGTCGGTCCTTGCACCTCTGCCAAAGTGCACAACACGGGCAAACCTACAAAGGAAAAAGAAAAGAGATTAGGAGCGAAAAGGAAATACCTTTAGGAGCGAAAACGTACAAAGAGCTAAAAAACGAAGAGTCGCACTTACCTGGATAAGCAGGATACATCGCCAACTGCCGTTTGAAATGGGCTTACCGGATAAGCGTGCCCCACCCTGCTGTATTCAAATGAGGTACACAGGACGTAACTTCTGCAATAGCACTTTCGTCAAAACAATACATTTTAAATATAAATCCAAACAAAGATCATCCCCCCCCAAAAAAAAATATAACTTATCAACACTAAGCTATTTAGATAGGAGAAATTGCAAAGTGGCAAACAAAAATCCTAACAAACAACTAATAATAAGCTAAGAAACAAAATAAGAGACGGGCAAAAGTACAAAGGAAACCGAAAAGAGACATTAGGAGCGAAAAGGAGGAAATAGTTTACGTGCAAACGGCCTAAAGCAAGCATTTTAGAAACACCCCAAAAAGACAAAATGGCTTACCTGCCGGTCCTTGCACCACGGGCAAAGCGCACAACACCGGCAAATCTACAAAGGAAACAGAAAAAAGACATTAGGAGCGAAAAGGAGAAAATAGCTTACAGAGACAACGGAGCTCCCAAGTCACGAGCCAAACTACATACCAGCTCACACGACACGGCCAAACCTACAAAGGAAAGAGAAAAGAGATTAGGAGCGAAAAGGAAATACCGTCTCACAGGAGACGGTCAGGAGACAGGCGAACCTAAAAAAGAAACAGAAAACAGATATCAAGAGCGAAAACGTACAAAGAGCTAAACAACGAAGAGTCGCACTTACCTGGATAAGCGGGATACATCGTGTTGGACTTGGCCCTTCTGGCAGGTCCACCCCTGAAGTTGTTGCTTGTTATATGTGACCTGGGGATGGTGATTTCCCCTCTGAGTGCGTGTGGTGAGAGAGAGACCTGCCCTCCCATAGGAATGCATGGGGAATGTATGTGTCCCTGGTAGTTCCTGATGCGTGGGGTATGCAGGGTCGAGTTTGGTATGTGCAAAGTCGTGAGATTGAATGCTGCGCAATGGTGTATGCAGCATGAGTGTGTCTAGTGTAGAAGTCCCAGTTTTAGAAGTTGGCATATTTGTGGAATGTGTGTATGCCTTGTGATTGGCTGAGGCAGGCTGGTGAGCCTGGCTCCAAGAATCTGGGAGGGTCTGCCCCGGTGGTGAATGGAGTGTTTAGCATGCTGATGTGAGGGAAGGAGTGAGCCTGGGCCTGCTTGTGGATTGACTGTCTGGTTTGAGTGTCCTGAATGAGGCTGGGTTTTCCCCACACAATGCTGGCTCCACCCCCTGGGGTGCGTCTGATGTCCCTAGCCTGGCCAGTGAAAAGAATCCCCCATAACCAGTTCCAGCTGGTTCTCTCCCTGCCTGCCCCTTTAGACAAAGGATGTTGTGTATAAAAAGGGTGCTGTGACACTCTGAAAACGTTCTTGTTCTCAACTTGAATCTACCAGGGGCTGCTGCTGCTTGGGCTCAGGGTTGCCTTGCCTCCCTGGGCCCTGCCCTACTCCTGGACTGCTGATGCCCTTTTTCCCTTCTAGGAGCTGCTATGCTCCACCTGAGGTCCTGGACTCCCTATGGACTTTGCTACCTTCATCTAGCGCTCGGGAGCGCTGTCTTCTGACCCCTAGCGCTTGGAAGCGCTCTATTTTCACCCATAGCGCTGGGAGCGCTGTATTCCTGCCCTAGCGCTTGGGAGCGCTGGATTCCTCGAGCCGGTGCCACCCAGCGTTGGCCCTGTTCTGCTGAGGTGCCTGAAGCCCCAGCAAGTGCCTACCTCGCTAATTGCCCTTACAACTCGAGGGAGCCTGGCCCTCATCATTTCCCCCGAGTTCACCGTCACCGGCCCGGGATCCTTCGTGTTGTCCTTCCCGGGCCGCGCTGGGATTGGTTGCCGGCCCGGGATTTGCTGCTGACGTCTCCCCGGGCCGCGCTGTGATTGGACGGCGGCCCGAGGAGCTGGGAGGCGGAGGAAAGAGAGCCGAGAATGCAGGGAGCGGCGGGAGCCTACTCCGCGCCCCTGCGTACCCCCAGGTGAACTGCCGATTCCCCCCCCGGGCCCCCAGGAGCGAGAGGGAGCCCCGGAGAGCGAGGAGAGACCGACGCGTCTGACCGGTGAGTGACGAGAGGGAGAGGAGGAGCGTCGGGGCACATTGCCAGTGCCCGCCCCTCCCCTCCATTGCGAGTGCTTGGGCCTGTTGCTCCGAGCCCAAGAGGGTCCCCTGGGCCCCCAGTGATATCGAGTCCCCCGGGAGGGACTCCACCTACCTTCTCCTGATGAGCCCGCGAGGCTCGATCTCTGCAACCTCATGGGCGAGCCCGAGTGGCTCCTTCATGGCCCGTGGGGCCCCCCTGTGATATCGAGTCCCCCGAGAGGGACTCCACCAGCGTATTCCGGAGCCCGAGAGGCTCAATGACCATCCAGTTGTTTTCCTGAGCCCGGAGAGGCTCCACCTTTTGACCTTGTTTCGCCGAGCCTGCGAGGCTCGGCCCCAGCCCTCCCCTCATGCTTCTCGAGCCGAGAAGGCTCCAACGTGTCCCTGTGCCCCTGAGCCCCGAAAGGGTCCACCATGGCCCCTTGTCCTCTCGAGCCGGCGAGGCTCCGCCCAGCATCTTTGTTCTTGAGTCCTCGAGGCTCCTTCTTGGCTCCATTATTCCCCCGAGCCTGGGAGGCTCCCACGATGCCCCTCAGCTGCCCAGCACTTTGTGGGCAGCTGCCACGTTTAGGCTTATTATTGGCTACCTGCAGCCTGGCCGGACATTGAGACTTTGGGGGCGTCCTAGCCCCCGGAAGGCCAGCTGGCCTGGGGAAAGTATGTACTAAAGTTCATGTGATTCCTGAGAGTTATAGTGTGTTGCACCTCTGAAGGTGCTCCTGATGCGTTGTGTGCTTTATCCTTTGTGTTCGTTCCAGAATGTCCTATACCTCAAAGATGTTGCTAATGGTTATAGTGAGTCCTAATGCCAGTTCTAGGAAGTTCTGCATTGTTATGTGTCCTAATGCCAGTTGCATCATGTGCATATTCCCAGCAGGGGCCCCATGGCCCTGCCCTGTACATAGTCCCTTGTAAACCCTGCCCGTGCCTCTGGCACCCTGTAAAGTATGTGTTCCTATGTGTCCTTTTTAATACAAAGACTATTTTCATATATACCTT
Source organism: Lissotriton vulgaris (assembly GCF_964263255.1). Classification (NCBI taxonomy): domain Eukaryota; kingdom Metazoa; phylum Chordata; class Amphibia; order Caudata; family Salamandridae; genus Lissotriton; species Lissotriton vulgaris. Next base: position 76,131 of record NW_028248581.1, on the reverse strand, counting down.
GTGTGGAGTTCCTTTTGTGGGAGGCCCTGGATGTTGTTGCTGCTGGGTGCGTGCGCAAATGCTTTACACATGACCTCCGAGATAGGCCTGACTGCTCGTGCCGCGCTACCTAGAGGGTGAGCAGGGGTTGTCTTGGCGGGTGACCCCCTTGCCCTGACATAGGAGTGGTGGTCTCTGACTGGCTGGGGCGCAAGCCCTGGCCGGCCGGGGGTCCCATTTCCTACACATCGTCAACTACCGTTTAAAATGAGCTTACCGGAGAAGCGTGCCCCACCCTGCCGTATTCAAATGATGTACGCAGGACGTAACTTCAGCAATAGCACTTTCGTCAAAACAATCAATTTTAAATATCGATCCAAACCAAGATCACTTCTCCCCCCCACAAAAATATAAGTTATTAACACTAAGCTATTTAAATACTAAACAGCAACTAAAAATAAGCTAAGAAAGAAAATTAGACAAAAAAAAACTTACCTATATGTACAGTGCATCTTCGTTTCTGCAGGAAATACCAGCTCACAGGAGACGGGCAAACCTAGAAATAAAACATACAATAGATATTAGCAGCGAACACGTCCAAAGAGCTAAACATACAAAGTTAAAACACAACGTGCAAAGCGGAAAAAAAAAACTTAGCGAACACGTCCAAAGACCTAAACATACCAAGTTAAAACACAACGTGCAAAGCGGAAAAAATAACACTTACCTGGATATACAGTGCATCTTCGTTTCTGCATGAAATACCAGCTCACAAGAGACGAGCAAACCTACAAAGGAAACAGAAAAGAGACATTAGGAGCGAAAAGGAGAAAACAATCTTACCAGGACAACGGAGCTAGTCACGGCCAAACTTACATAGCAGCTCACGCGGCACGGGCAAACCTACAAAGGAAACAGAAAAGAGACAATATACAATAGCTTACGTACATAGCAGCTCACACGACACGTGCAAACCTACAAAGGAAAGAGAAAAGAGACATTAGGAGCGAAAAGGAGAAAATAGCTTACCGGAACAACGGAGCTAGTCACGAGCAAACCTACATGGCAGCTCACACGACATGGGCAAACCTACAAAGGAAACAGAAAAAAGACATTAGAAGCGAAAAGGAGAAAATAGCTTACCGGGACAACGGAGCTCCCAAGTCACGAGGCAAACTACATAACAGCTCACATGACACGGCCAAACCTACAAAGGAAAGAGAAAAGAGATTAGGAGTGAAAAGGAAATACCGGCTCACAGGAGACGGTCAGGAGACAGGCGAACCTAAAAAGGAAACAGAAAACAGATATCAAGAGCGAAAACGTACAAAGAGATAAACAATAAAGAGTCGCACTTACCTGGATAAGCGGGATACATCGTCAACTGCCGTTTGAAATGAGCTTACCGGAGAAGCGTGCCCCACCCTGCCGTGTGTTTAAATGATGTACACAGGACGTAACTTCAGCAATAGCACTTTCGTCAAAACAATCAATTTTAAATATGGATCCAAACCAAGAGCACTCCCCCCCCGAAAAGAGACATTAGGAGCGAAAAGGAGGAAATAGTTTACGTGCAAACGGCCTAAAGCAAGCATTTTAGAAACACCCCAAAAAGACAAAATGGCTTACCTGCCGGTCCTTGCACCACGGGCAAAGCGCACAACACGGGCAAACCTACAAAGGAAACAGAAACAAGCATTTACAATGCAATGGTCTCGGCATTATTAAAGGTAGAGCTATTGGTATTGCTTATGATTTTTTTTCTTCAAAATCTTAAGTAAATGTCATTGTTATTTACGTTGCTAGTAGCTTAACTGTTTGCATATGCGAGATTTATTGCATTTTCACTTACACACAGAGTAAGTGGTAGAGTAGTAGGGTGAGTAGTTGATAGTGAGTAGGAGAGAGTTATTAGTAAATAGAGTATTAGATATCTAGTTGTAAAAAGTGAAAGAGTGAGTATTAAATAGTGAGAGAGTGAGTAGTAAAGAGTGTTATAGCCACACACATTTATATGCACAGCTACACTCTTACATATCTAAAGTGTATTTTTATTTTTAGTAGTAAAGAGTGAGTAGTATAGAGTGAGTAATGTTGAGTATTCAAGAGTATAGCAGTGTGTATAGCAGTGTATGTAGTACAGTATTACAGTAAGTACTATACATTAGATGCTATTTAGTACTACAGTAAGTATAGAGTAGTAAGAGTTGTTGAATAAGTACTAGAGTGAGTAATAGTAGTAGAGTTATTATTTGTTATGTAGTTTTAGAGAGTGAGCAGTAGATAGTTATTAGTACAGTATTAAAGTGAGTAGTAGGGAGTAATATTGTTATTAACAGTGAGTAGTAGTCGTGGGAATTGTGAGTAGTACAGTTAGTGCATTAGTATAGTTAGTAGTAGCGAGCAGGGGTAGACCCGATAACACTTACCTTTAAGTAAAGTTTTCACAATACATGTGGCAAAACAGAACATGCCTTACGTAAGTTAGAGAAGAAACAGAAAAATAAGTTTAAGGAGCACAAAAGAGAAAATGGCTTACCTAACACGTGCAAACAGCATCAACTGCACAAAAACAAGACGAACCGGACAGGAGCTAAGGTCGACCTGTAAAAGATACAAAAAAATCCATTACATGAGCACAAAATACAACTTAACACGCACAAAGAACAGCTGATGAACAGAGACGAGACTAGCCAAACACAAGCTGGGGTAGACCTAGAAAAAGAAACAGAAAAGAACATTAGAAAAGCACAAAACAGTAGATGGCTTACTTAACACACGCCAACAAAAAAGAAAAAAAAATACATTAGAAGGTGAAAAAATACAATGTAACATGCGCAAACATCAACTGCTGTACAGAGACGACACGAGCAGGAAACACGACCCGTGGTAGACCTACAAAATAAACCAAAAAAATACATTAGAGGAGCACAAAATATAAGATAGCTTTGCTAGAGATGACACGAGCCGGATTTGACCTGGAAAACAAAGAAAGAAAAAACATTATAAGAGCACAAAACAAAACATGTCTAACCTAACTTGGAGATCAAACCGAAAAATTCATTCAAGGAGCACAAAAGAGAAGAGGGCTTACCTAACACGCGCAAACAGCACCAACTGCACAAAAACAATACGAGCCGGACAGGAGCCAAAGTCGACCTGAAAACAAACAGATAAATCCATTTCATGAGCACAAAATAAAACTTAACACGAGCAAACAACAACAGATAAACTGAGACGACAGGAGCCAAACACGAGCAGGGGTCGACCTAGAAAACAAACAGAAAAGTACATTAGAAAAGCACAAAACAGTAGATGGCTTACTTAACACATGCCAACAGCAGACTACACGAGCCGGACACGAGCAGGGGTCGACCCGATAACACTTACCTGTAAGTAAAGTTTTCACAACACATGTGGCAAAACAGAACATGTCTTACTTAAGTTAGAAAAGAAACAGAAAAAAACAGCGGATGGCTTACTTAACACACGCCAACAGCAGACGACACAAGCCAAACACGAGCCGGGGTACACCTAGAAAAGAAACAGAAAAGTACATTAGAGTAGCACAAAACACCAGTTGGATTACCTAACACACGCCAACAGCAGACTACATGACCCGGACACACGATAACACTTACCTTTAAGTAAAGTTTTCACAAAACATGTAGAATTCCCTGTAAAGTAAAAGAAACAAAACTTTAAAACAAAACAAGAACAGATTTCCAGCCTAAAATGAACGGACTGTAATACAAACATATAATCCCAATTAGATTTAGTAAAGAAGATGCAATTAGTAACAGCATTGGCAGAACATCCCATCACCAGTCACAATTCAACAGTTCTGTGTTAAGCTCTTGTACAGTGGGAGTGAAAAAGGGGGCTGGGGAACTACATCCCTACTCTCAAGGGAAAAATGAAGTGCAACATTCAAGGACATTGACAAGTTCAGGCTGCACTTTAAATGGAAAGAGATTAAAACATGTAACTGGCAACTGACATAGACAATAAGTAACATCACGCATTTCAGAAAACAAATACCAACAGTGATTTTTTGATTATAAACAAATCTCTCTCAGTGCTAATGAAAAGACAGCGGGTGATTACCGGCAAGTTGACTAGACTTTAACAAGTACTGAGCTTTCCAAAAGATGCAAGATATTCTATCGCAAGGGGCCCAACCACCTACTACAGTCCCCATGCTCAAAAGCAAAGAAGCTGCACTGCAGTGATTTACGTCTGAATCTAAAAATAGTGGACGTATATACTCATAAAGCACAAACAAAGTAGAGAGATTTCACTCAAATCTTTCTGCTTTCTCTTTAAACGGGACTACATAAAACCCAGGCCGCAGTGCTAGAGACATCTCACCAACAACAGTGACTTAGTTCAAACAGCATCACCAGCTCTGGTTAAGATAACAATATATAAATATAGCACTTACCTGAATTTCGCTGCATCACAAACGGTGAATTCTAGAAGTCTCCGAAGAAAATTGGACCTAAAATTCATCAAAAGCACTTTCCTTAAAAAAGCGTTAATTACAAAAACATTAGTTATATTTTTTAAAGAAACTACTAATTATTGAAGACAAGCAAAGGAAAAACTAGTCCCAATATAATGTAACAAAACACAAACACATTCCCTAACAATATATAAATATAGCACTTACCTGTCGGAACCACTTCGTGCACAGCTGTGCACACCACTGCACGCAGACGTCACGGGCCATGTTGGACCTGGAAAAGAGACACAAAAACATTAGCTGAGCAAAATAAAGCAGATGGCTTACCTCTAACATCCAAAAACAGCAGCATACCCACCGTCGGAAGCACTTCGTGCACAGCGGTGCACACCACTGCACGCGGACGTCACGGGCCATGTTAAACATGGAAAAGAGACAAAACAAGATTAGCTGAGCAAAATAAAGCAGATGGCTTACCTCTAACATCCAAAAACAGCAGCATACCCACCGTCGGAAGCACTTCGTGCACAGTGGCGCACACCACTGTACGCGGACGACACGGGCCATGTTAAACCTGGAAAAGAGACAAAACAACATTAGCTGAGCAAAATAAAGCAGATGGCTTACCTCTAACATCCAAAAACAGCAGCATACCCACTGTCGGAAGCACTTTGTGCACAGCGGTGCACACCACTGCACGCGGACGACAAGGGCCATGTTAAACCTGGAAAAGAGACAAAACAACATTAGCTGAGCAAAATAAAGCAGATGGCTTACCTCTAACATCCAAAAACAGCAGCATACCCATCGTCGGAAGCACTTCGTGCACAGCGGTGCTCACCACTGCACGCGGACGACACAGGCCATGTTAAACCTGGAAAAGAGACAAAACAATATTAGCTGAGCAAAATAAAGCAGATGGCTTACCTCTAACATCCAAAAACAGCAACATACCCACCGTCGGAAGCACTTCGTGCACAGCGGTGCACACCACTGCACGCGGACGACACAGGCCATGTTAAACCTGGAAAAGAGACAAAACACCATTAGCTGAGCAAAATAAAACAGATGGCTTACCTCTAACATCCAAAAACAGCAGCATACCCAACGTCGGAAGCACTTCGTGCACAGCTGTGCACACCACTGCACGCGGACGACACGGGCCATGTTAAACCTGGAAAAGAGACAAAACAAGATTAGCTGAGCAAAATAAAGCAGATGGCTTACCTCTAACACCACTGCACGCGGACGACACAGGCCATGTTAAACCTGGAAAAGAGACAAAACAACATTAGCAGAGCAAAATAAAGCAGATGGCTTACCTCTAACATCCAAAAACAGCAGCATACATACCATCAGAAGCACTTCGTGCACAGCGGTGCACACCACTGCACGCGGACGACACGGGTCATGTTAAACCTGGAAAAGAGACAAATCAACATTAGCTGAGCAAAATAAAACAGATGGCTTACCTCTAACATCCAAAAACAGCAGCATACCCACTGTCGGAAGCACTTCGTGCACAGCGGTGCACACCACTGCACGCGGACGACACGGGCCATGTTAAACCTGGAAAAGAGACAAAACAACATTAGCTGAGCAAAATAAAACAGATGGCTTACCTCTAACATCCAAAAACAGCAGCATACCGACCGTCGGAAGCACTTCGTGCACAGCGGTGCACACCACTGCACTCGGACGACACAGTCCATGTTAAACCTGGAAAAGAGACAAAACAACATAAGCTGAGCAAAATAAAACAGAGTTCTTACCTCTAAGATCCCAAAACAGCAGCACACCCACCGTCGGAAGCACTTCGTGCACAGCGGTGCACACCACTACACGCGGACGACACGGGCCATGTTAAACCGGGAAAAGAGACAAAAAAAATTAGCTGCGCAAAATAAAGAAGATGGCTTACCTCTAACATCCAAAAACAGCAGCATACCCACCGTCGGAAGCACTTCGTGCATAGCGGTGCACACCACTGCACGCGGATGACACAGGCCATGTTAAACCTGGAAAAGAGACAAAACAACATTAGCTGAGCAAAATAAAGCAGATGGCTTACCTCTAACATCCAAAAACAGCAGCATACCCACCGTTGGAAGCACTTCGTGCACAGCGGTGCACACCACTGCACGCAGACGACACGGGCCATGTTAAACCTGGAAAAGAGACAAAACAACATTAGCTGAGCAAAATAAAGCAGATGGCTTACCTCTAACATCCAAAAACAGCAGCATACCCACCTTTGGAAGCACTTTGTGCACAGCGGTGCACACCACTGCACGTGGACGTCACGGGCCATGTTAAACCTGGAAAAGAGACAAAACAACATTAGCTGAGCTAAATAAAGCAGATGGCTTACCTCTAACATCCAAAAACAGCAGCATACATACCATCAGAAGCACTTTGTGCACAGCGGTGCACACCACTGCCCGCGGACGACGCGGGCCATGTTAAACTGGAAAAGAGACAAAACAACATTAGCTGAGCAAAATAAAGCAGATGGCTTACCTCTAACATCCAAAAACAGCAGCATACCCACCGTTGGAAGCACTTTGTGCACAGCGGTGCACACCACTGCACGCGGACGACACGGGCCATGTTAAACCTGGAAAAGAGACAAAACAACATTAGCTGAGCAAAATAAAACAGATGGCTTACCTCTAACATCCAAAAACAGTAGCATACCCACCGTCGGAAGCACTTTGTGCACAGCGGTGCACACCACTGCACGCGGACGACACGGGCCATGTTAAACCTGGAAAAGAGACAAAACAACATTAGCTGAGCAAAATAAAGCAGGTGGCTTACCTCAAACATCCAAAAAGAGCAGCATACCCACCGTCGGAAGCACTTCGTGCACAGCTGTGCACACCACTGCACGCGGACGACACGGGCCATATTAAACCTGGAAAAGAGACAAAAAAGCATTAGCTGAGCAAAATAAAGCAGATGGCTTACCTCTAACATCCAAAAACAGCAGCATACCCACCGTCGGAAGCACTTTGTGCACAGCGGTGCATACCACTGCACGCGGACGACACGGGCCATGTTAAACCTGGAAAAGAGACAAAACAACATTAGCTGAGCAAAATAAAGCAGGTGGCTTACCTCAAACATCCAAAAAGAGCAGCATACCCACCGTCGGAAGCACTTCGTGCACAGCTGTGCACACCACTGCACGCGGACAACACGGGCCATGTTAAACCTGGAAAAGAGACAAAACAACATTAGCTGAGCAAAATAAAGCAGATGGCTTACCTCTTACATCCTAAAACAGCAGCATACATACCATCAGAAGCACTTCGTGCACAGCGGTGCACACCACTGCACGCGGACGACGCGGGCCATGTTAAACCTGGAAAAGAGACAAAACAACATTAGCTGAGCAAAATAAAGCAGATGGCTTACCTCTAACATCCAAAAACAGCAGCATACCCACCGTTGGAAGCACTTTGTGCACAGCGGTGCACACCACTGCACGTTGCCGACACGGGCCATGTTAAACCTGGGAAAGAGACAAAACAACATTAGTTGAGCTAAATAAAGCAGATGGCTTACCTCTAACATCCAAAAACAGCAGCATACATACCATCAGAATCACTTCGTGCACAGCGGTGCACACCACTGCACGCGGACGACACAGGCCATATTAAACCTGGAAAAGAGACAAAAAAACATTAGCTGAGCAAAATAAAGCAGATGGCTTATGTTGGACAGGCCACGTGAAGGGCCGCTCCCCCTCTGCCCGACCAGGCCCGAGCCCGGCCCCTCAAGTGTCACACACCACCACTTCACGTTTTCCGTCCCCTCCGGGACCCTTGCCTCTGAACATATCGACCTCGTGGGCCCGATCCACTACCGGCCCGCGCACCCAGCCTGGGCGCCATCTTGGACCCTCCACCACGAGGCCGCGTGGCTCCCGATCGACCCCAACCCTGGGCCTGGCCAGGCCTCAGACATCCCGGCACCACCATCCACCCAGGAGGTGAGCGGACTACTTGGCAGGTCAATGGGAGAAAGAGGTGTCGATGGCTCTCCCCCGCCAGGTACCGCTCGCCCACAACCTCCCCGGGCGCTGGCTCCAACCCCCTGCTGGGTGTCTGGACTCCTTCATCCCGGACCCCCCGACCTCCAAGTGCGAGGGTCCGGACATCAAAGGGCACCAGCCCTATAACTGGGGCAGCTCCAGAACAGGAAGGCAGTTGTATCTTGGAGTCGAGAGACGCAGAGAAGAACTCATCCTTGACGGGCTATTGGCGCTGCCGTAGCTCTGCCTTGCGAACTATCGTCCTGCCTGCTGGCGCTGCCGCAACCTTCGTAAACCTTCATCGTCGTCGGGACCTGCTGGCGTGGCCACGGACCGTTTGTAACCACCATCTTCATCGGGACCTGCTGGCTCCGCCGCGGACCGTCGCTTCCTTCATCCATCTCGGGACCTGCTGGCTCCGCCGCGGCCCGTCCATCTAGAACGCCGAGCTCGAGGATTGAGAGCTATTCCATCTATTTGGTAACAAGACTGTCCCGCTACCCCTTTTCCCCATCCAGAGACCAGAATCGAGGGGACTCCTGAGTCCAGACCTCCTTGTATCATTTCACCGTACTTAGAGAATTGCTTATAAAGTATCGTTAAACCCTAACCTGGTGTGGTGTCCGTCTGTGGGGGGGAAGTTACTTGTCTGTACGATCGCTGGAGACGGCTCTCCCCGGAGACCTCTCCCCTTATCCTCGGCCGACCCTTCCGGTCCGTCTAACATTGGTGGCCAGCGGCGCGATCCGAATCACCGCATAATCGTACAGAAAGTAGCTCACCCCACGACGAAATCACGATGACAACCAAAGAAAGCGGATCCACCGAGAAATTCCAGATGGAGAAATTGGACGAGTACAGCCATCGTGAATTAAAACAATTCTGCATCGAACTAGGTATCGCTACCACCGGTCTCAGCACCAAAGATGATTTCAAGCATGCCCTAGAGTCCTGGGCAGAAACCGGGGCCATCGGAACCACCGACCAAAGCATCGCAGCAGTAGAAAAAAACACCACGGCCCCCGAGGAGCAAAGAAAGGGTCTCTCGCAAGACGAGATCCAGGAACGAGAAAAAACACGGCTACATGAGCTAGAAATGGCCCGGCTCAAAATGGACGTTGAACTTAAGTTGGCCGAACAAAAGCTGAGCTTAGAGCACCTGCGTCTCCGAGAAGAAAGAGAGGAAAAACAGAGACAAAGGGAGCTCGAGGAAAAGAGACTGGCATATGAACACGAGCGCAAGTTAGCTGAGATAGACTTACGCAAACAGAACAAAGAATTAGGAGTGCCCGAGCAACCCCCCACCCTAGGGCCAACAGTTAAGAAGGTACACATCCCCAAGGATGTCGTTCGAGAATACTTCCGAGAGGACGACATCCAGCAATGGTTCAAGGCCTACGAAATCGCTATGACCGCCCACCGGATCGATCGAAGCGACTGGGGAGCCGGTCTATGGGGGAGATTCCTCAATGAAGGCCGCGATGCCCTGCTACAGCTCCCGGACCACCAGATGACCTCCTATGACCACATGAAAGCTGCCCTCCTCACCCGCTATGGGCTCACACCCGAGATGTACCGTCAGAGGTTCCGAGACTGCACCCGCATCCCGGGTACAACTTGGGTGGACTACGTGAACTATTTTAGCCGAGCCTTCGAGGGCTGGATCAAAGGAAGCAATGTCACAACTTACGAACAACTATTCAATCTCATGGTGTGGGAGCATCTATCAAACAATTGCTTCATTGAGCTCCGGCAGCACCTCCTCGACACCAAATTGACTGATCCACGGCAGCTCGCAGCCGAGGCTGACCGGTGGGAAATCACCAGAGTGGGCCGAAATGGATCCTATGAACAGAACCGGAACAACAACGGTCAGCACCGTCCCCGAGGAGGGGGAGGGGGCCAAGGACGAGGAAGAGACAACGCTCCGGTCGCCCCCGCTACCAGCACCACCCCCCCGGCCAACCGGGGCAGCACCCCGGCGCGACCGGGATACAGAGCCAATGTCACGTGTCACCGGTGCCAACGAGTCGGCCACTATGCAAACGACCCAAATTGCCCACAGTACCAGAGCCCAAGACCCCGCCAGGTGGCCGCTGATGCCCTGGGGGAAGAACAGATCTCCGAGGAACAGGAAGAATATGAGCAAGAGCATCAAGAATGGGAGCCAGCCGCCATGGCTCTAGCATGCTTAGGGGGGAAAGACATGGTCCCGCGGGTCCCCCTACCCGCTAACACCCGGAAGTACAGCCAATGGGTGAGCATCAATGGACGCCAGGCCGAAGCTCTCCGTGACACCGGGGCCAGTGTAACAGCCGTCCGCTGTCACCTGGTGACCCCAGAACAGTTCCTACCAAACATTCTCTGCCCTGTCCGTTCAGCCGATAACTCGGAAAGTCTGTGTCGGATGGCCTGCGTCCCTTTCGAATGGGGAGGGGTCTCCGGCATGTTGAAGGTGACGGTCCGGGATGATGCCCCCGTAGACTGCCTCCTGGGAAATGACCTTGAAAGTTCTCCGTGGGCAGCCGTAGAACGAAGAGAACACCTGGGGATGTTGGGCATCCCGGACTGGGCGTGCGTCACCACCCGGTCCATGGCCGCCCGTGCCAACCCCCGACCGGAGGAACCGAATGGCCGGCGCCTCCTCCCCCAGTCGCCCCAGTCGAAGACACCGACCGTGCCGTCCCCCCAGAACCAGCTCAACCTCCGGACCTCGCTGGCCTCGACCAGTGGCATCAAGAGGGGGGGCCCACTCAGGAGCAGTTTCGACAAGAGCAGAAGACCTGTCCCTCCCTCGAGGGACTCCGCCAACAGGCCCTAGCCCAGAGCGCAGGGGATACCTCCGGAACACATTGGATTTACTGGGACAATGATCTGCTATACAGTGAGCAAAGGATCGCGGAGCTGGGTGCCAGCCGAGTGCTAGTGGTGCCCCTCCGTTTTAGAGACTTCCTGCTAAACCTGGCCCACGATGTCCCCCTGGCTGGACACCTGGGTCAGGATAAAACCTACAGCCGCCTAGTGACCCACTTCTTCTGGCCCAAAATGAGGAATGATGTACTCCAGCATTGCCGATCTTGCCCCACGTGCCAAGCCAGTGGAAAGAGCGGCCGCAAACTAAAAGCCCCCCTGCAAACATTTCCCGTGGTCACCACCCCGTTCGAGAGGGTCGGGATAGACATTGTGGGGCCCCTGGACCCCCGTACAAGACAAGGACATCGGTTCATCCTGGTACTGGTGGACCACGCCACCCGCTACCCCGAGGCTGTTCCCCTGCGAACCGTGACAGCCCCGGTGGTCGGCCGGGCCCTGATGGGGATCTTCTCCCGTGTGGGCTTCCCCCGAGAAGTCGTCAGCGACAGAGGCACAAACTTTATCTCTAAGTATATGAAGTCCCTCTGGCAACAGTGTGGGGTCACCTACCGATTCACGACCCCCTATCACCCTCAAGGGAACGGACTCGTTGAGCGGTTCAACCGCACGCTCAAAGGGATGATCGGGGGGTTGGAAGAGCCCCTCCGTCGCCAGTGGGATGTGCTGCTGCCGTGCCTCCTCTTCGCATATCGAGAGGTCCCCCAGAAGTCCCTCGGCTTCAGCCCGTTTGAACTATTGTATGGACACCCCGTACGGGGGCCGCTCAGCCTAGTCAAGGAAGGCTGGGAAATGCCCCCTCTAAAGAACCCTCCAGATGTCTTCAAATACCTCCTAACCCTCCGCAACCAGACCCGCCGGTTCAGAGAGCTGGCAAAAGCCAACTTGGAGGCCAGTCAAGAGGACATGAAAAAGTGGTATGACCAAAATGCCTCCTCCATCGAATTTGAACCCGGACAACAGGTATGGGTGATGTCCCCCACCGAACCCTGCGCCTTGCAAGACAGGTGGACGGGGCCCTTCAAAGTAGTCGAGCGCAAGGGTCCCGTCACCTATCTCATCGACATGGAATCTTCACGGAACCCCCTCCGAGTCCTCCACGCTAACAGACTGAAACCCCACTTTGTACGTTCAGAACTCAGCCTCCTGATGGCCACAGACAATGGAGCCGAAGGAGACTCCGAACCCCTCCCTGACCTCCTACGGACTCGGGAGACAGATGGCTCTGTGGATGGGGTCCGACTCTCGGAGGCCCTCACCCTGGAACAACGCCAAGAATGTCGAGACCTTCTGTTGCAGTTCGCCGGCCTGTTTTCCCTCACCCCAGGTGTCACTTCCTGGTGTGTGCACGACGTGGACACGGGGGACAGCCCCCCTATCCGCCACCGGGCCTACCGCGTACCAGATCGGGTACGGGCCTGCATCCAGGAAGAAATAACCAAGATGCTCACGCTCGGGGTCATTGAGCCCTCAGACAGCCCCTGGGCCAGCCCAGTAGTACTGGTCCCCAAAGCAGCCCCTCCCGGCACCACACCGGAACTCCGGTTCTGCATCGACTACCGGGGCTTGAATGCGGTCACTAAAACGGATGCACACCCCATCCCCCGGGCAGACGAGCTAATCGACCGCATGGGAGCTGCCCGCTACCTCAGTATTTTCGACCTGACAGCGGGCTATTGGCAGATCGGCCTCACACCCCGGGCCCAAGAACGATCTGCATTTTCCACTCCTGATGGCCATTATCATTTCAAGGTCATGCCCTTCGGCATGAAGAATGCCCCAGCAACATTTCAGCGGCTCGTCAATCAGGTCTTGGCCGGGCTCGAAGGATTCAGCGCCGCCTACCTAGACGACATCGCTGTGTACAGCCACCATTGGTCCGACCACCTCCACCACCTCCGAGCGGTGCTACAGGCCCTTCAGCAAGCTGGCCTCACGATCAAGGCCAGCAAATGCCAAATTGGTCAGGGGTCCGTAACCTACCTCGGACACCAGGTGGGAAGCGGCCTGGTGGCCCCTCTGCAGCTCAAGGTTGCCGCCATCCAGTCCTGGCAGCCCCCCACCACCCAGACCGAGGTACGCGCCTTTCTGGGACTCACGGGCTATTACAGACGGTTCGTGAAAGACTATGGTACCATCGTGGGGCCCCTCACAGAACTCACGTCCAAAAATCAACCCAAGAAGGTCAACTGGACCCCAGATTGTCAAACAGCCTTCGAACAACTGAAGGCCGCCATGTGCTCCGCTCCTGTGCTCCAGGCCCCCGACTACAGCCGGGAATTCGTCGTCCAGACGGATGCCTCCGACCACGGCATTGGAGCGGTCCTGTCTCAATTGAACACCGAAGGCCTTGATCAGCCAGTGGCCTTCATCAGCCGGCGACTCCTACCTCGAGAACAACGCTGGACCACCATCGAGAGGGAGGCCTTCGCTGTGGTGTGGGCCCTCAAGAAGCTCCGGCCCTACCTCTTTGGCACACACTTCCGGGTGCAGACCGACCATCGACCCCTGCAGTGGCTGATGCAGATGCGGGGGGAGAACCCAAAACTACTACGTTGGTCCATCTCCCTACAAGGGATGGACTTCACTGTTGAACACCGACCTGGGCCAGATCACGCCAACGCGGATGGCCTGTCCCGCTTTTTCCGCCTCGACGAGGAGAGTCCCCAAGAGGATGGGTGACTCTCCCCGCCTTCAGCTGGGGGGGACGCATGTTGGACAGGCCACGTGAAGGGCCGCTCCCCCTCTGCCCGACCAGGCCCGAGCCCGGCCCCTCAAGTGTCACACACCACCACTTCACGTTTTCCGTCCCCTCCGGGACCCTTGCCTCTGAACATATCGACCTCGTGGGCCCGATCCACTACCGGCCCGCGCACCCAGCCTGGGCGCCATCTTGGACCCTCCACCACGAGGCCGCGTGGCTCCCGATCGACCCCAACCCTGGGCCTGGCCAGGCCTCAGACATCCCGGCACCACCATCCACCCAGGAGGTGAGCGGACTACTTGGCAGGTCAATGGGAGAAAGAGGTGTCGATGGCTCTCCCCCGCCAGGTACCGCTCGCCCACAACCTCCCCGGGCGCTGGCTCCAACCCTCTGCTGGGTGTCTGGACTCCTTCATCCCGGACCCCCCGACCTCCAAGTGCGAGGGTCCGGACATCAAAGGGCACCAGCCCTATAACTGGGGCAGCTCCAGAACAGGAAGGCAGTTGTATCTTGGAGTCGAGAGACGCAGAGAAGAACTCATCCTTGACGGGCTATTGGCGCTGCCGTAGCTCTGCCTTGCGAACTATCGTCCTGCCTGCTGGCGCTGCCGCAACCTTCGTAAACCTTCATCGTCGTCGGGACCTGCTGGCGTGGCCGCGGACCGTTTGTAACCACCATCTTCATCGGGACCTGCTGGCTCCGCCGCGGACCGTCGCTTCCTTCATCCATCTCGGGACCTGCTGGCTCCGCCGCAGCCCGTCCATCTAGAACGCCGAGCTCGAGGATTGAGAGCTATTACATCTATTTGGTAACAAGACTGTCCCGCTACCCCTTTTCCCCATCCAGAGACCAGAATCGAGGGGACCCCTGAGTCCAGACCTCCTTGTATCATTTCACCGTACTTAGAGAATTGCTTATAAAGTATCGTTAAACCCTAACCTGGTGTGGTGTCCGTCTGTGGGGGGGAAGTTACTTGTCTGTACGATCGCTGGAGACGGCTCTCCCCGGAGACCTCTCCCCTTATCCTCGGCCGACCCTTCCGGTCCGTCTAACAGCTTACCTCTAACATCCAAAAACAGCAGCATACATACCATCAGAAGCACTTTGTGCACAGCGGTGCACACCACTGCACACGGACGACAGGGGCCATGTTAAACCTGGAAAAGAGACAAAAAAACATTAGCTGAGCAAAATAAAGCAGATGGCTTCCCTCTAACATCCAAAAACAGCAGCATACCCACCGTCGGAAGCACTTCGTGCACAGCGGTGCACACCACTGCACGCGGACGTCACGGGCCATGTTAAACATGGAAAAGAGACAAAACAAGATTAGCTGAGCAAAATAAAGCAGATGGTTTACCTCTAACATCCAAAAACAGCAGCATACCCACCGTCGGAAGCACTTCGTGCACAGTGGAGCACACCACTGTACGCGGACGACACGGGCCATGTTAAACCTGGAAAAGAGACAAAACAACATTAGCTGAGCAAAATAAAGCAGATGGCTTACCTCTAACATCCAAAAACAGCAGCATACCCACTGTCGGAAGCACTTTGTGCACAGCGGTGCACACCACTGCACGCGGACGACAAGGGCCATGTTAAACCTGGAAAAGAGACAAAACAACATTAGCTGAGCAAAATAAAGCAGATGGCTTACCTCTAACATCCAAAAACAGCAGCATACCCACCGTCGGAAGCACTTCGTGCACAGCGGTGCTCACCACTGCACGCGGACGACACAGGCCATGTTAAACCTGGAAAAGAGACAAAACAATATTAGCTGAGCAAAATAAAGCAGATGGCTTACCTCTAACATCCAAAAACAGCAACATACCCACCGTCGGAAGCACTTCGTGCACAGCGGTGCACACCACTGCACGCGGACGACACAGGCCATGTTAAACCTGGAAAAGAGACAAAACACCATTAGCTGAGCAAAATAAAACAGATGGCTTACCTCTAACATCCAAAAACAGCAGCATACCCAACGTCGGAAGCACTTCGTGCACAGCTGTGCACACCACTGCACGCGGACGACACGGGCCATGTTAAACCTGGAAAAGAGACAAAACAAGATTAGCTGAGCAAAATAAAGCAGATGGCTTACCTCTAACACCACTGCACGCGGACGACACAGGCCATGTTAAACCTGGAAAAGAGACAAAACAACATTAGCTGAGCAAAATAAAGCAGATGGCTTACCTCTAACATCCAAAAACAGCAGCATACATACCATCAGAAGCACTTCGTGCACAGCGGTGCACACCACTGCACGCGGACGACACGGGCCATGTTAAACCTGGAAAAGAGACAAATCAACATTAGCTGAGCAAAATAAAACAGATGGCTTACCTCTAACATCCAAAAACAGCAGCATACCCACTGTCGGAAGCACTTCGTGCACAGCGGTGCACACCACTGCACGCGGACGACACGGGCCATGTTAAACCTGGAAAAGAGACAAAACAACATTAGCTGAGCAAAATAAAACAGATGGCTTACCTCTAACATCCAAAAACAGCAGCATACCGACCGTCGGAAGCACTTCGTGCACAGCGGTGCACACCACTGCACTCGGACGACACAGTCCATGTTAAACCTGGAAAAGGGACAAAACAACATAAGCTGAGCAAAATAAAACAGAGTTCTTACCTCTAAGATCCCAAAACAGCAGCACACCCACCGTCGGAAGCACTTCGTGCACAGCGGTGCACACCACTACACGCGGACGACACGGGCCATGTTAAACCGGGAAAAGAGACAAAAAAAATTAGCTGCGCAAAATAAAGAAGATGGCTTTCCTCTAACATCCAAAAACAGCAGCATACCCACCGTCGGAAGCACTTCGTGCATAGCGGTGCATAGCGGTGCACACCACTGCACGCGGATGACACAGGCCATGTTAAACCTGGAAAAGAGACAAAACAACATTAGCTGAGCAAAATAAAGCAGATGGCTTACCTCTAACATCCAAAAACAGCAGCATACCCACCGTTGGAAGCACTTCGTGCACAGCGGTGCACACCACTGCACGCAGACGACACGGGCCATGTTAAACCTGGAAAAGAGACAAAACAACATTAGCTGAGCAAAATAAAGCAGATGGCTTACCTCTAACATCCAAAAACAGCAGCATACCCACCTTTGGAAGCACTTTGTGCACAGCGGTGCACACCACTGCACGTGGACGTCACGGGCCATGTTAAACCTGGAAAAGAGACAAAACAACATTAGCTGAGCTAAATAAAGCAGATGGCTTACCTCTAACATCCAAAAACAGCAGCATACATACCATCAGAAGCACTTTGTGCACAGCGGTGCACACCACTGCACGCGGACGACGCGGGCCATGTTAAACCTGGAAAAGAGACAAAACAACATTAGCTGAGCAAAATAAAGCAGATGGCTTACCTCTAACATCCAAAAACAGCAGCATACCCACCGTTGGAAGCACTTTGTGCACAGCGGTGCACACCACTGCACGCGGACGACACGGGCCATGTTAAACCTGGAAAAGAGACAAAACAACATTAGCTGAGCAAAATAAAACAGATGGCTTACCTCTAACATCCAAAAACAGTAGCATACCCACCGTCGGAAGCACTTTGTGCACAGCGGTGCACACCACTGCACGCGGACGACACGGGCCATGTTAAACCTGGAAAAGAGACAAAACAACATTAGCTGAGCAAAATAAAGCAGGTGGCTTACCTCAAACATCCAAAAAGAGCAGCATACCCACCGTCGGAAGCACTTCGTGCACAGCTGTGCACACCACTGCACGCGGACGACACGGGCCATATTAAACCTGGAAAAGAGACAAAAAAACATTAGCTGAGCAAAATGAAGCAGATGGCTTACCTCTAACATCCAAAAACAGCAGCATACCCACCGTCGGAAGCACTTTGTGCACAGCGGTGCACACCACTGCACGCGGACGAAACGGGCCATGTTAAACCTGGAAAAGAGACAAAACAACATTAGCTGAGCAAAATAAAGCAGGTGGCTTACCTCAAACATCCAAAAAGAGCAGCATACCCACCGTCGGAAGCACTTCGTGCACAGCTGTGCACACCACTGCACGCGGACAACACGGGCCATGTTAAACCTGGAAAAGAGACAAAACAACATTAGCTGAGCAAAATAAAGCAGATGGCTTACCTCTTACATCCTAAAACAGCAGCATACATACCATCAGAAGCACTTCGTGCACAGCGGTGCACACCACTGCACGCGGACGGCGCGGGCCATGTTAAACCTGGAAAAGAGACAAAACAACATTAGCTGAGCAAAATAAAGCAGATGGCTTACCTCTAACATCCAAAAACAGCAGCATACCCACCGTTGGAAGCACTTTGTGCACAGCGGTGCACACCACTGCACGTGGCCGACACGGGCCATGTTAAACCTGGGAAAGAGACAAAACAACATTAGTTGAGCTAAATAAAGCAGATGGCTTACCTCTAACATCCAAAAACAGCAGCATACATACCATCAGAATCACTTCGTGCACAGCGGTGCACACCACTGCACGCGGACGACACAGGCCATATTAAACCTGGAAAAGAGACAAAAAAACATTAGCTGAGCAAAATAAAGCAGATGGCTTACCTCTAACATCCAAAAACAGCAGCATACCCACCGTCGGAAGCACTTCGTGCACAGCGGTGCACACCACTGCACGCGGACGACACAGGCCATGTTAAACCCTGAAAAGAGACAAAACAACATTAACTGAGCAAAATAAAACAGATGGCTTACCTCTAACATCCAAAAACAGCAGCATACATACCATCAGAAGCACTTTGTGCACAGCGGTGCACACCACTGCACACGGACGACAGGGGCCATGTTAAACCTGGAAAAGAGACAAAAAAACATTAGCTGAGCAAAATAAAGCAGATGGCTTCCCTCTAACATCCAAACACAGCAGCATACCAACCGTCGGAAGCACTTCGTGCACAGCGGTGCACACCACTTCACGCGGACGACACGGACCATGTTAAACCTGGAAAAGAGACAAAACAACATTAGCTGAGCAAAATAAAGCAGATGGCTTACCTCTAACATCCAAAAACAGCAGCATACCCACCGTCGGAAGCACTTCGTGCACAGCTGTGCACACCACTGCACGCGGACGACACGGGCCATGTTAAACCTGGAAAAGAGACAAAACAACATTAGCTGAGCAAAATAAAGCAGATGGCTTACCTCTAACATCCAAAAACAGCAGCATACATACCATCAGAAGCACTTCGTGCACAGCGGTTCACACCACTGCACGCGGCTGACACGGGCCATGTTAAACCTGGAAAAGAGACAAAACAACATTAGCTGAGCAAAAGAAAGCAGATGGCTTACCTCTAACATCCAAAAACAGCAGCATACCCACCGTCGGAAGCACTTCGTGCACAGTGGTGCACACCACTGCACGCGGACGACACGGGCCATGTTAAACCTGGAAAAGAGACAAAACAACATTAGCTGAGCAAAATAAAACAGATGGCTTACCTCTAACATCCAAAAACAGCAGCATACCCACCGTCGGAAGCACTTCGTGCACAGCGGTGCACACCACTGCACACGGACGACACAGGCCATGTTAAACCTGGAAAAGAGACAAAAAATACATTAGCTGAGCAAAATAAAGCAGATGGCTTCCCTCTAACATCCAAAAACAGCAGCATACCCACCGTCGGAAGCACTTCGTGCACAGCTGTGCACACCACTGCACGCGGACGACACAGGCCATGTTAAACCTGGAAAAGAGACAAAACAACATTAGCTGAGCAAAATAAAGCAGGTGGCTTACCTCAAACATCCAAAAAGAGCAGCATAACCACCGTCGGAAGCACTTCGTGCACAGCTGTACACACCACTGCACGCGACAGACACGGGCCATGTTAAACCTGGAAAAGAGACAAAAAACATTAGCTGAGCAAAATAAAGCAGATGGCTTACCTCTAACATCCAAAAACAGCAGCATACCCACCGTCGGAAGCACTTCGTGCACAGCGGTGCACACCACTGCACGCGGACGACACGGGCTATGTTAAACCTGGAAAAGAGACAAAACAACATTAGCTGAGCAAAATAAAACAGATGGCTTACCTCTAACATCCAAAAACAGCAGCATACATACCATCAGAAGCACTTCATGCACAGCGGTGCACACCACTGCACGCGGACGACACAGGCCATGCTAAACCTGGAAAAGAGACAAAAGAACATTAGCTGAGCAAAATAAAACAGATGGCTTACCTGTAACATCCAAAAACAGCAGCATACATACCATCAGAAGCACTTTGTGCACAGCGGTGCACACCACTGCACACGGACGACACGGGCCATGTTAAACCTGGAAAAGAGACAAAAAAACATTAGCTGAGCAAAATAAAGCAGATGGCTTCCCTCTAACATCCAAAAACAGCAGCATACCCACCGTCGGAAGCACTTCGTGCACAGCTGTGCACACCACTGCACGCGGACGACACGGGCCATGTTAAACCTGGAAAAGAGACAAAACAACATTAGCTGAGCTAAATAAAGCAGATGGCTTACCTCTAACATCCAAAAACAGCAGCATACATACCATCAGAAGCACTTCCTGCACAGCGGTTCACACCACTGCACGCGGCTGACACGGGCCATGTTAAACCTGGAAAAGAGACAAAACAACATTAGCTGAGCAAAAGAAAGCAGATGGCTTACCTCTAACATCCAGAAACAGCAGCATACCCACCGTCGGAAGCACTTCGTGCACAGCGGTGCACACCACTGCACGCGGACGACACGGGCCATGTTAAACCTGGAAAAGAGACAAAACAACATTAGCTGAGCAAAATAAAACAGATGGCTTACCTCTAACATCCAAAAACAGCAGCATACCCACCGTCAGAAGCACTTCGTGCACAGCTGTGCACCCCACTGCACGCGGACGACACGGGCCATGTTAAACCTGGAAAAGAGACCAAAAAACATTAGCTGAGCAAAATAAAGCAGATGGCTTACCTCTAACATCCAAAAACAGCAGCATACCCACCGTCGGAAGCACTTCGTGCACAGCTGTGCACACCACTGCACGCGGACGACACGGTCCATGTTAAACCTGGAAAAGAGACAAAACAACATTAGCTGAGCAAAATAAAGCAGATGGCTTACCTCTAACATCCAAAAACAGCAGCATACATACCATCAGAAGCACTTCGTGCACAGCGGTGCACATACACTGCACGCGGACGACATGGGCCATGTTAAACCTGGAAAAGAGACAAAACAACATTATCTGAGCAAAATAAAGCAGATGGCTTACCTCTAACATCCAAAAACAGCAGCATACCCACCGTCGGAAGCACTTCGTGCACAGCGGTGCACACCACTGCACGCGGACGACACGGGCCATGTTAAACCTGGAAAAGAGACAAAATACCATTAGCTGAGCAAAATAAAACAGATGGCTTACCTCTAACATCCAAAAATAGCAGCATACCCACCGTCGGAAGCACTTCGTGCACAGCGGTGCTCACCACTGCACGCGGACGACAAGGGCCATGTTAAACCTGGAAAAGAGACAAAACAACATTAGCTGAGCAAAATAAAGCAGATGGCTTACCTCTAACATCCAAAAACAGCAGCATACCCACCGTCGGACGCACTTCGTGCACAGCGGTGCTCACCACTGCATGCGGACGACACGGGCCATGTTAAACCTGGAAAAGAGACAAAACAACATTAGCTGAGCAAAATAAAGCAGATGGCTTACCTCTAACATCCAAAAACAGCAGCATACCCAACGTCGGAAGCACTTTGTGCACAGCTGTGCACACCACTGCACGCGGACGACACGGGCCATGTTAAACCTGGAAAAGAGACAAAACAAGATTAGCTGAGCAAAATAAAGCAGACGGCTTACCTCTAACATCCAAAAACAGCAGCATACCCACCGTCTAAAGCACTTCATGCACAGCGGTGCGCACCACTGCACGCGGACGACACAGGCCATGTTAAACCTGGAAAAGAGACAAAACAACATTAGCTGAGCAAAATAAAGCAGATGGCTTACCTCTAAGATCCCAAAACAGCAGCACACCCACCGTCGGAAGCACTTCGTGCACAGCGGTGCACACCACTACACGCGGACGACACGGGCCATGTTAAACCTGGAAAAGAGACAAAAAAAATTAGCTGCGCAAAATAAAGAAGATGGCTTACCTCTAACATCCAAAAACAGCAGCATACCCACCGTCGGAAGCACTTCGTGCATAGCGGTGCACACCACTGCACGCGGATGACACAGGCCATATTAAACCTGGAAAAGAGACAAAACAACATTAGCTGAGCAAAATAAAGCAGATGCCTTACCTCTAACATCCAAAAACAGCAGCATACCCACCGTTGGAAGCCCTTCGTGCACAGCGGTGCACACCACTGCACGCAGACGACACGGGCCATGTTAAACCTGAAAAAGAGACAAAACAACATTAGCTGAGCAAAATAAAGCAGATGGCTTACCTCTAACATCCAAAAACAGCAGCATACCCACCTTTGGAAGCACTTTGTGCACAGCGGTGCACACCACTGCACGCGGACGACACGGGCCATGTTAAACCTGGAAAAGAGACAAAACAACATTAGCTGAGCTAAATAAAGCAGATGGCTTACCTTTAACATCCAAAAACAGCAGCATACATACCATCAGAAGCACTTCGTGCACAGCGGTGCACACCACTGCACGCGGACGACGCGGGCCATGTTAAACCTGGAAAAGAGACAAAACAACATTAGCTGATCAAAATAAAGCAGATGGCTTACCTCTAACATCCAAAAACAGCAGCATACCCACCGTTGGAAGCACTTTGTTCACAGCGGTGCACACCACTGCACGTGGCCGACACGGGCCATGTTAAACCTGGGAAAGAGACAAAACAACATTAGCTGAGCTAAATAAAGCAGATGGCTTACCTCTAACATCCAAAAACAGCAGCATACATACCATCAGAAGCACTTCGTGCACAGCGGTGCACACCCCTTCACGCGGACGACGCGGGCCATGTTAAACCTGGAAAAGAGACAAAACAACATTAGCTGAGCAAAATAAAGCAGATGGCTTACCTCTAACATCCAAAAACAGCAGCATACCCACCGTCGGAAGCACTTTGTGCACAGCGGTGCAGACCACTGCACGTGGACGACACGGGCCATGTTAAACCTGGAAAAGAGACAAAACAACATTAGCTGAGCAAAATAAAGCAGATGGCTTACCTCTAACATCCAAAAACAGCAGCATACATACCATCAGAAGCACTTCGTGCACAGCGGTAAACACCACTGCACGCGGACGACACGGGCCATATTAAACCTGGAAAAGAGACAAAAAAACATTAGCTGAGCAAAATAAAGCAGATGGCTTACCTCTACCATCCAAAAACAGCAGCATACCCACCGTCGGAAGCACTATGTGCACAGCGGTGCACACCACTGCACGCGGACGACACGGGCCATGTTAAACCTGGAAAAGAGACAAAACAACATTAGCTGAGCAAAATAAAGCAGGTGGCTTACCTCAAACAACCAAAAACAGCAGCATACCCACCGTCGGAAGCACTTCGTGCACAGCTGTGCACACCACTGCACACGGACAACACGGGCCATGTTAAACCTGGAAAAGAGAGAAAACAACATTAGCTGAGCAAAATAAAGCAGATGGCTTACCTCTTACATCCAAAAACAGCAGCATACATACCATCAGAAGCACTTCGTGCACAGCGGTGCACACCACTGCACGCGGACGACGCGGGCCATGTTAAACCTGGAAAAGAGACAAAACAACATTAGATGAGCAAAATAAAGCAGATGGCTTACCTCTAACATCCAAAAACAGCAGCATACCCACCGTTGGAAGCACTTTGTGCACAGCGGTGCACACCACTGCACGTGGCCGACACGGGCCATGTTAAACCTGGGAAAGAGACAAAACAACATTAGTTGAGCTAAATAAAGCAGATGGCTTACCTCTAACATCCAAAAACAGCAGCATACATACCATCAGAATCACTTCGTGCACAGCGGTGCACACCACTGCACGCGGACGACACGGGCCATGTTAAACCTGGAAAAGAGACAAAACAAAAATTAGCTGAGCAAAATAAAACAGATGGCTTACCTCTAACATCCAAAAACAGCAGCATACCCACCGTCGGAAGCACTTCGTGCACAGCGGTGCACACCACTGCACGCGGACGACACGGGCCATGTTAAACCTGGAAAAGAGACAAAACAACATTAGCTGAGCAAAATAAAACAGATGGCTTACCTCTAACATCCAAAAACAGGAGCATACCCACCGTCGGAAGCACTTCGTGCACAGCGGTGCACACAACTGCACGCGAATGACACGGGCCATGTTAAACCTGGAAAAGAGACAAAACAACATTAGCTGAGCAAAATAAACCAGATGGCTTACCTCTAACATCCAAAAACAGCAGCATACATACCATCAGAAGCACTTCGTGCACAGCGGTGCACACCACTGCACGCGGACGACACGGGCCATATTAAACCTGGAAAAGAGACAAAAAAACATTAGCTGAGCAAAATAAAGCAGATGGCTTACCTCTAACATCCAAAAACAGCAGCATACCCACCGTCGGAAGCACTTTGTGCACAGCGGTGCACACCACTGCACGCGGACGACACGGGCCATGTTAAACCTGAAAAAGAGACAAAACAACATTAGCTGAGCAAAATAAAGCAGGTGGCTTACCTCAAACATCCAAAAAGAGCAGTGTTGGACAGGCCACGTGAAAGGCTTGCTCCCTCCCCGCATGACCAGGCCCGAGCCTGGCTCTTCAGGTGTTACACGCAACAACCACCCGTTTCCCGTCTCATATGGGACCCCTGCCCCTGGACATCTCCCCATCATGGGCCCGATTCCCTACCGGCCCTCTCGCCCGGCCCGGGCGCCATCTTGGACACAGCACCACGAGGCCGCGTGGCCTCCGATCGACCCCAACCCTGGGCCTGGCCAGGCCCCGACATCCCGGCACCACCATCCACCCAGGAGGTGAGCGGACTACTTGGCAGGTCAATGGGAGAAAGAGGTGTCGATGGCTCTCCCCCGCCAGGTGCCGATCGCCCCAGCTCCCCCGGGCGCTGGCTCCACCCCCCTGCTGGGTGTCTGGACTCCCTCATCCTGGACCTCCCGACCTCCAAGTGCGAGGGTCCGGACATCAAAGGGCGCCAGACCTATAACTGGGGCAGCTCCAGAGCAGGAAGGCAGTTGTATCCTGGAGTCGAGAGACGCAGTGAAGAACTCATCCTTGACGGACTACTGGCGCTGCCGTAGCCCTGCCTTACGAACTATCGACCTGCCTGCTGGCGCTGCCGCAACCTTCTGAAACCTTCATCGTCGTCGGGACCTGCTGGCGTGGCCGCGGACCGTTTGTAACCACCACCTTCATCGGGACCTGCTGGCTCCGCCGCGGACCGTCGCTACCTTCAACCATCCCGGGACCTGCTGGCTCCGCCGCGGCCCGACCATCTAGAACGCCGAGCTCGAGGATTGTGAGCTATTCCATCTACCAGATTGGTACCGAGACTGTCCCGCTACCCTTTTCCCAACCAAGAGACTAGAATAGAGGGGACCTCTGAGTCCAGACCTCCTTGTACCATTTCACCGTACTTGAAGAATTGCTTATAAAGAACGTTGAACCTTATCCTTGTGTGGTGTACATCTGTGGGGGGGGAATTACTTGTCTGTACGATCGCTGGAGACGGCTCTCCCCGGAGACCTCTCCCCTTGTCCTCGGCCGACCCTCCAGGTCCCGTCTAACATTGGTGGCAGCCGCGCGATCCGAATCAACGCGTAATCGTACAGAGAGTAGCTCACCCCACGACAAAACCACAATGTCAACCAAAGAAAGCGGATCCACCGAGAAATTCCAGATGGAGAACTTGGAAGAATACAGCCATCGTGAGTTGAAACAATTCTGCATGGAACTAGGTATCGCTACCACCGGTCTGAGTACTAAAGACGATTTCAAGCACGCCATTGAGTCATGGGCAGAAACCGGGGCCGTCAGACCCCCGGACCAAAATGTCGCAGCAGCAGAGAAAAACACCACGGCTTCCGAGGAGCAAAGAACGGGTCTCTCGCAAGATGAGATCCAAGAACGAGAAAGAAACCGACTACATGAGCTAGAAATGGCCCGGCTCAAAATGGATGGCGAACTCAAATTAGCCGAACAAAAACTGAACCTGGAACACCTGCGGCTCCGAGAAGAACGGGAAGAGAAACAGAGACAAAGAGAGCTCGAAGAGAAGAGACTGGCGTATGAACACGAGCGCAAACTAGCTGAGATAGACTTACGCAAGCAGAACAAAGAATTAGGGGTGCCCGAGCAACCGCGCACCCCGGGGGCAACAGAAAAGACGGTACACCTCCCCAAGGATGTCGTTCGAGAATATTTCCGAGATGACGACATACAGCAGTGGTTCAAGGCCTATGAGATCGCTATGACCTCCCACCGGATCGATCGCAGCGACTGGGGAGCCGGCCTATGGGGGAGGTTCGTCAATGAGGGCCGCGATGCCCTGCTACAGCTTCCCGATCATCTGATGACCTCCTATGACCACATGAAAGCTACCCTCCTCACCCGCTATGGGCTCACACCCGAAATGTACCGCCAGAGGTTCCGAGACTGCACCCGGATCCCGGGTACAACTTGGGTGGAATACGTGAACTATTTCAGCCGAGCCTTCGAGGGTTGGATCAAGGGGAGCAACGTAACGACCTACGAGCAACTCTTCAATCTCATAGTATGGGAGCATCTATCAAACAACTGCTTCGTCGAGCTCAGGCAGCACCTCCTCGACAGTAAATTGACTGATCCGCGGCAGCTCGCCGCCGAGGCTGACCGGTGGGAAATTACCCGAGTGGGCCGAAATGGGTCACATGAACAGAACCGGAACAACCACGGTCAGCACCGTCCCCGAGGAGGAGGAGGGGGCCAGGGCCGAGGAAGAGACAACGCCCGGCCGCTCCCGCTACCAGCACCCCACCCCCGGCCAACCGGGGCAACACCCCGGCGCGGCCGGGATACAGAGCCAATGTCACCTGTCACCGATGCCAGCGAGTCGGCCACTACGCAAACGACCCGAATTGTCCACAGAGCCAGACTCCGAGACCCCGCCAGATGGCTGCCGCCGCCCTGGGGGAAGAACAAATCTCCGAAGAACACGAGGAATGTGAACAAGAACACCAAGAATGGGAACCCGCCGCCATGGTTCTAGCGTGCCTAGGGGGAAGAGACATGGTCCCGCGGGTCCCCCTACCCGCCAACACCCGGAAGTACAGTCAGTGGGTGAACATTAATGGACGCCGGGCCGAAGCCCTACGTGACACCGGGGCCAGTGTAACGGCCGTCCGCTGTCACCTGGTGACCCCAGAACAGATCCTGCCGAACATTCTCTGCCCTGTCCGTTCCGCCGACAATTCGGAGAATCTATGTCGGATGGCCTGCGTCCCCTTCGAGTGGGGAGGAGTCTCCGGCATGTTGAAGGTGACGGTCCGAGATGATGCCCCCGTAGACTGTCTCCTGGGAAATGATCTTGAGAGTTCCCCGTGGGCCGCCGTAGAGAGGAGAGAGCACCTGGGGATGTTGGGCATCCCGGACTGGGCGTGCTTAACCACCCGGTCCATGGCTGCCCGTGCCACCCCTCGACCCGAAGAACATGAATGGCCGGCACCTCCTCCCCCGGTCGCTCCAGTAGAAGACACCGACCGTGCCGTCCCCCCAGAGCAAACTCCCGAGGAGCTCGTTCAGCCTCAGGACCTTCCCGGCCTGGCTCAGTGGCGTCAGGAGGGGGGGCCCACCCAGGAACAGTTTCGCCACGAGCAGAAGACCTGTCCCTCCCTCGAGGGACTCCGCCAACAAGCCCTCGCCCAGAGTGCAGGGGATACCTCCGGAACCCATTGGGTCTATTGGGACAATGACCTGTTGTACAGCGAACAGAGAATCGCAGAGTTAGGGGCCAGTCGAGTGCTAGTGGTGCCCCTACGCTTTAGAGACTTCTTGCTAAACCTGGCCCACGATGTCCCCCTAGCTGGCCACCTGGGTCAGGACAAAACCTACAGTCGCCTGGTGACTCACTTTTTCTGGCCAAGATGAGGAACGACGTACTCTAGCACTGCCGGTCTTGCCCCTCGTGCCAGGCCAGCGGGAAGAGCGGCCGCAAGCTTAAAGCACCTCTGCAACCTTTCCTGGTGGTCACCACCCCGTTCGAGAGGGTGGGGATAGACATTGTGGGGCCCCTGGACCCCCGTACAGCACAAGGACATCGGTTCATCCTGGTACTGGTGGACCACGCCACTCGCTACCCCAAGGCTGTTCCCCTGCGAACTGTGACAGCCCCGGTAGTCGGCCGGGCCTTGATGGGAATCTTCTCCCGGGTGGGCTTCCCCCGAGAAGTCGTCAGCGACTGGGGCACAAACTTTATTTCAAAATACATGAGGTCCCTCTGGCAACAGTGTGGGGTCACCTACAGATTCACGACCCCCTATCACCCCCAAGGAAACGGACTGGTTGAGCGGTTCAACCGCACGCTCAAAGGAATGATTGGGGGGTTGGAGGAGCCCCTCCGTCGCCAGTGGGATGTGCTACTGCCGTGCCTCCTCTTTGCCTACCGAGAAGTCCCCCAGAAGTCCCTCGGCTTCAGCCCGTTCGAACTCTTGTATGGACACCCTGTGCGTGGGCCGCTCAGCCTAGTCAAAGAAGGCTGGGAAATGCCCCCTCTAAAGAACCCTCCAGATGTTTTCAAGTACCTCCTAACCCTCCGCAACCAGACCAGACGGTTCAGGGAGATGGCAAAAGCAAACTTGGAGGCCAGTCAGGAAGACATGAAACGGTGGTACGATCAAAATGCCTCCTCCATCGAATTTGAACCCGGCCAACAAGTGTGGGTAATGTCTCCCACCGAACCATGCGCCCTGCAAGACAAATGGACGGGGCCCTTCAAAGTAGTCGAGCGCAAGAGCCCTGTCACCTATCTCATCGATATGGAATCTTCACGGAACCCTCTCCGGGTCCTCCACGCCAATAGACTGAAACCCCACTTTGTGCGCTCAGAGCTCAGCCTCCTGATGGCAACAGACAGCGGAGCCGAGGAGGACTCCGAACCACTTCCCGACCTCCTACGGACTCAGGAGAAGGACGGCTCCGTGGACGGGGTCCGACTCTCGGAGGCCCTCACCCCGGAACAGCGCCAAGGCTGCCGAGACCTCCTGCTGCAGTTCGCCACCCTGTTCTCCCTCACCCCAGGGGTCACCCCCTGGTGCTTACACGACGTGGACACCGGAGAGAGTCCCCCTGTTCGCCATCGGGCCTACCGCGTACCAGATCGGGTACGGGCCTGCATCCAAGAGGAGGTGGCCAAGATGCTCACGCTCGGGGTCATCGAGCCCTCAGACAGCCCCTGGGCCAGCCCGGTGGTACTGGTCCCCAAAGCGGCCGCCCCCGGCACCACGCCTGAGCTCCGGTTCTGCGTCGACTACCGGGGCTTGAATGCGGTCACCAGAACAGACGCACACCCCATTCCCCGAGCAGATGAACTAATCGACCGCATGGGAGCTGCCCGCTACCTCAGCATCTTCGACCTGACCGCGGGTGTTGGACAGGCCACGTGAAGGGCCGCTCCCCCTCTGCCCGACCAGGCCCGAGCCCGGCCCCTCAAGTGTCACACACCACCACTTCACGTTTTCCGTCCCCTCCGGGACCCTTGCCTCTGAACATATCGACCTCGTGGGCCCGATCCACTACCGGCCCGCGCACCCAGCCTGGGCGCCATCTTGGACCCTCCACCACGAGGCCGCGTGGCTCCCGATCGACCCCAACCCTGGGCCTGGCCAGGCCTCAGACATCCCGGCACCACCATCCACCCAGGAGGTGAGCGGACTACTTGGCAGGTCAATGGGAGAAAGAGGTGTCGATGGCTCTCCCCCGCCAGGTACCGCTCGCCCACAACCTCCCCGGGCGCTGGCTCCAACCCCCTGCTGGGTGTCTGGACTCCTTCATCCCGGACCCCCCGACCTCCAAGTGCGAGGGTCCGGACATCAAAGGGCACCAGCCCTATAACTGGGGCAGCTCCAGAGCAGGAAGGCAGTTGTATCCTGGAGTCGAGAGACGCAGAGAAGAACTCATCCTTGACGGGCTATTGGCGCTGCCGTAGCTCTACCTTGCGAACTATCGTCCTGCCTGCTGGCGCTGCCGCAACCTTCGTAAACCTTCATCGTCGTCGGGACCTGCTGGCGTGGCCGCGGACCGTTTGTAACCACCATCTTCATCGGGACCTGCTGGCTCCGCCGCGGACCGTCGCTTCCTTCATCCATCTCGGGACCTGCTGGCTCCGCCGCGGCCCGTCCATCTAGAACGCCGAGCTCGAGGATTGAGAGCTATTCCATCTATTTGGTAACAAGACTGTCCCGCTACCCTTTTCCCCATCCAGAGACCAGAATCGAGGGGACCCCTGAGTCCAGACCTCCTTGTATCATTTCACCGTACTTAGAGAATTGCTTATAAAGTATCGTTAAACCTTAACCTGGTGTGGTGTCCGTCTGTGGGGGGGAAGTTACTTGTCTGTACGATCGCTGGAGACGGCTCTCCCCGGAGTCCTCTCCCCTTATCCTCGGCCGACCCTCCCGGTCCGTCTAACATTGGTGGCCAGCGGCGCGATCCGAATCACCGCATAATCGTACAGAAAGTAGCTCACCCCACGACGAAATCACGATGACAACCAAAGAAAGCGGATCCACCGAGAAATTTCAGATGGAGAAATTGGACGAGTACAGCCATCGTGAATTAAAACAATTCTGCATCGAACTAGGTATCGCTACCACCGGTCTCAGTACCAAAGATGATTTCAAGCATGCCCTAGAGTCCTGGGCAGAAACCGGGGCCATCGGAACCACCGACCAAAGCATCGCAGCAGTAGAAAAAAACACCACGGCCCCCGAGGAGCAAAGAAAGGGTCTCTCGCAAGACGAGATCCAGGAACGAGAAAAAACACGGCTACATGAGCTAGAAATGGCCCGGCTCAAAATGGACGTTGAACTTAAGTTGGCCGAACAAAAGCTGAGCTTAGAGCACCTGCGTCTCCGAGAAGAAAGAGAGGAAAAACAGAGACAAAGGGAGCTCGAGGAAAAGAGACTGGCATATGAACACGAGCGCAAGTTAGCTGAGATAGACTTACGCAAGCAGAACAAAGAATTAGGAGTGCCCGAGCAACCCCCCACCCCAGGGCCAACAGTTAAGAAGGTACACATCCCCAAGGATGTCGTTCGAGAATACTTCCGAGAGGACGACATCCAGCAATGGTTCAAGGCCTACGAAATCGCTATGACCGCCCACCGGATCGATCGAAGCGACTGGGGAGCCGGTCTATGGGGGAGATTCCTCAATGAAGGCCGCGATGCCCTGCTACAGCTCCCGGACCACCAGATGACCTCCTATGACCACATGAAAGCTGCCCTCCTCACCCGCTATGGGCTCACACCCGAGATGTACCGTCAGAGGTTCCGAGACTGCACCCGCATCCCGGGTACAACTTGGGTGGACTACGTGAACTATTTTAGCCGAGCCTTCGAGGGCTGGATCAAAGGAAGCAATGTCACAACTTACGAACAACTATTCAATCTCATGGTGTGGGAGCATCTATCAAACAATTGCTTCATTGAGCTCCGGCAGCACCTCCTCGACACCAAATTGACTGATCCACGGCAGCTCGCAGCCGAGGCTGACCGGTGGGAAATCACCAGAGTGGGCCGAAATGGATCCTATGAACAGAACCGGAACAACAACGGTCAGCACCGTCCCCGAGGAGGGGGAGGGGGCCAAGGACGAGGAAGAGACAACGCTCCGGTCGCCCCCGCTACCAGCACCACCCCCCCGGCCAACCGGGGCAGCACCCCGGCGCGACCGGGATACAGAGCCAATGTCACGTGTCACCGATGCCAACGAGTCGGCCACTATGCAAACGACCCAAATTGCCCACAGTACCAGAGCCCAAGACCCCGCCAGGTGGCCGCTGCTGCCCTGGGGGAAGAACAGATCTCCGAGGAACAGGAAGAATATGAGCAAGAGCATCAAGAATGGGAGCCAGCCGCCATGGCTCTAGCATGCTTAGGGGGGAAAGACATGGTCCCGCGGGTCCCCCTACCCGCTAACACCCGGAAGTACAGCCAATGGGTGAGCATCAATGGACGCCAGGCCGAAGCTCTCCATGACACCGGGGCCAGTGTAACAGCCGTCCGCTGTCACCTGGTGACCCCAGAACAGTTCCTACCAAACATTCTCTGCCCTGTCCGTTCAGCCGATAACTCGGAAAGTCTGTGTCGGATGGCCTGCGTCCCTTTCGAATGGGGAGGGGTCTCCGGCATGTTGAAAGTGACGGTCCGGGATGATGCCCCCGTAGACTGCCTCCTGGGAAATGACCTTGAAAGTTCTCCGTGGGCAGCCGTAGAACGAAGAGAACACCTGGGGATGTTGGGCATCCCGGACTGGGCGTGCGTCACCACCCGGTCCATGGCCGCCCGTGCCAACCCCCGACCGGAGGAACCCGAATGGCCGGCGCCTCCTCCCCCAGTCGCCCCAGTCGAAGACACCGACCGTGCCGTCCCCCCAGAACCAGCTCAACCTCCGGACCTCGCTGGCCTCGACCAGTGGCATCAAGAGGGGGGGCCCACTCAGGAGCAGTTTCGACAAGAGCAGAAGACCTGTCCCTCCCTCGAGGGACTCCGCCAACAAGCCCTCGCCCAGAGAGCAGGGGATACCTCCGGAACACATTGGATTTACTGGGACAATGATCTGCTATACAGTGAGCAAAGGATCGCGGAGCTGGGGGCCAGCCGAGTGCTAGTGGTGCCCCTCCGTTTTAGAGACTTCTTGCTAAACCTGGCCCACGATGTCCCCCTGGCTGGACACCTGGGTCAGGATAAAACCTACAGCCGCCTAGTGACCCACTTCTTCTGGCCCAAAATGAGGAATGATGTACTCCAGCATTGCCGATCTTGCCCCACGTGCCAAGCCAGTGGAAAGAGCGGCCGCAAACTAAAAGCCCCCCTGCAAACATTTCCCGTGGTCACCACCCCGTTCTAGAGGGTCGGGATAGACATTGTGGGGCCCCTGGACCCCCGTACAAGACAAGGACATCGGTTCATCCTGGTACTGGTGGACCACGCCACCCGCTACCCCGAGGCTGTTCCCCTGCGAACCGTGACAGCCCCGGTGGTCGGCCGGGCCCTGATGGGGATCTTCTCCCGTGTGGGCTTCCCCCGAGAAGTCGTCAGCGACAGAGGCACAAACTTTATCTCTAAGTATATGAAGTCCCTCTGGCAACAGTGTGGGGTCACCTACCGATTCACGACCCCCTATCACCCTCAAGGGAACGGACTCGTTGAGCGGTTCAACCGCACGCTCAAAGGGATGATTGGGGGGTTGGAAGAGCCCCTCCGTCGCCAGTGGGATGTGCTGCTGCCGTGCCTCCTCTTCGCATATCGAGAGGTCCCCCAGAAGTCCCTCGGCTTCAGCCCGTTTGAACTATTGTATGGACACCCCGTACGGGGGCCGCTCAGCCTAGTCAAGGAAGGCTGGGAAATGCCCCCTCTAAAGAACCCTCCAGATGTCTTCAAATACCTCCTGACCCTCCGCAACCAGACCCGCCGGTTCAGAGAGCTGGCAAAAGCAAACTTGGAGGCCAGTCAAGAGGACATGAAAAAGTGGTATGACCAAAATGCCTCCTCCATCGAATTTGAACCCGGACAACAGGTATGGGTGATGTCCCCCACCGAACCCTGCGCCTTGCAAGACAGGTGGACGGGGCCCTTCAAAGTAGTCGAGCGCAAGGGTCCCGTCACCTATCTCATCGACATGGAATCTTCACGGAACCCCCTCCGAGTCCTCCACGCTAACAGACTGAAACCCCACTTTGTACGTTCAGAACTCAGCCTCCTGATGGCCACAGACAATGGAGCCGAAGGAGACTCCGAACCCCTCCCTGACCTCCTACGGACTCGGGAGAAAGATGGCTCTGTGGATGGGGTCCGACTCTCGGAGGCCCTCACCCTGGAACAACGCCAAGAATGTCGAGACCTTCTGTTGCAGTTCGCCGGCCTGTTTTCCCTCACCCCAGGTGTCACTTCCTGGTGTGTGCACGACGTGGACACGGGGGACAGCCCCCCTATCCGCCACCGGGCCTACCGCGTACCAGATCGGGTACGGGCCTGCATCCAGGAAGAAATAACCAAGATGCTCACGCTCGGGGTCATTGAGCCCTCAGACAGCCCCTGGGCCAGCCCAGTAGTACTGGTCCCCAAAGCAGCCCCTCCCGGCACCACACCGGAACTCCGGTTCTGCATCGACTACCGGGGCTTGAATGCGGTCACTAAAACGGATGCACACCCCATCCCCCGGGCAGACGAGCTAATCGACCGCATGGGAGCTGCCCGCTACCTCAGTATTTTCGACCTGACGGCGGGCTATTGGCAGATCGGCCTCACACCCCGGGCCCAAGAACGATCTGCATTTTCCACTCCTGATGGCCATTATCATTTCAAGGTCATGCCCTTCGGCATGAAGAATGCCCCAGCAACATTTCAGCGGCTCGTCAATCAGGTCTTGGCCGGGCTCGAAGGATTCAGCGCCGCCTACCTAGACGACATCGCTGTGTACAGCCACCATTGGTCCGACCACCTCCACCACCTCCGAGCGGTGCTACAGGCCCTTCAGCGAGCTGGCCTCACGATCAAGGCCAGCAAATGCCAAATTGGTCAGGGGTCCGTAACCTACCTCGGACACCAGGTGGGAAGCGGCCTGGTGGCCCCTCTGCAGCTCAAGATTGCCGCCATCCAGTCCTGGCAGCCCCCCACCACCCAGACCGAGGTACGCGCCTTTCTGGGACTCACGGGCTATTACAGACGGTTCGTGAAAGACTATGGTACCATCGTGGGGCCCCTCACAGAACTCACGTCCAAAAATCAACCCAAGAAGGTCAACTGGACCCCAGATTGTCAAACAGCCTTCGAACAACTGAAGGCCGCCATGTGCTCCGCTCCTGTGCTCCAGGCCCCCGACTACAGCCGGGAATTTGTCGTCCAGACAGATGCCTCCGACCACGGCATTGGAGCGGTCCTGTCTCAATTGAACACCGAAGGCCTTGATCAGCCAGTGGCCTTCATCAGCCGGCGACTCCTACCTCGAGAACAACGCTGGAGCACCATCGAGAGGGAGGCCTTCGCTGTGGTGTGGGCCCTCAAGAAGCTCCGGCCCTACCTCTTTGGCACACACTTCCGGGTGCAGACCGACCATCGACCCCTGCAGTGGCTGATGCAGATGCGGGGGGAGAACCCAAAACTACTACGTTGGTCCATCTCCCTACAAGGGATGGACTTCACTGTTGAACACCGGCCTGGGCCAGATCACGCCAACGCGGATGGCCTGTCCCGCTTTTTCCGCCTCGACGAGGAGAGTCCCCAAGAGGATGGGTGACTCTCCCCGCCTTCAGCTGGGGGGGACGCATGTTGGACAGGCCACGTGAAGGGCCGCTCCCCCTCTGCCCGACCAGGCCCGAGCCCGGCCCCTCAAGTGTCACACACCACCACTTCACGTTTTCCGTCCCCTCCGGGACCCTTGCCTCTGAACATATCGACCTCGTGGGCCCGATCCACTACCGGCCCGCGCACCCATCCTGGGCGCCATCTTGGACCCTCCACCACGAGGCCGCGTGGCTCCCGATCGACCCCAACCCTGGGCCTGGCCAGGCCTCAGACATCCCGGCACCACCATCCACCCAGGAGGTGAGCGGACTACTTGGCAGGTCAATGGGAGAAAGAGGTGTCGATGGCTCTCCCCCGCCAGGTACCGCTCGCCCACAACCTCCCCGGGCGCTGGCTCCAACCCCCTGCTGGGTGTCTGGACTCCTTCATCCCGGACCCCCCGACCTCCAAGTGCGAGGGTCCGGACATCAAAGGGCACCAGCCCTATAACTGGGGCAGCTCCAGAGCAGGAAGGCAGTTGTATCCTGGAGTCGAGAGACGCAGAGAAGAACTCATCCTTGACGGGCTATTGGCGCTGCCGTAGCTCTACCTTGCGAACTATCGTCCTGCCTGCTGGCGCTGCCGCAACCTTCGTAAACCTTCATCGTCGTCGGGACCTGCTGGCGTGGCCGCGGACCGTTTGTAACCACCATCTTCATCGGGACCTGCTGGCTCCGCCGCGGACCGTCGCTTCCTTCATCCATCTCGGGACCTGCTGGCTCCGCCGCGGCCCGTCCATCTAGAACGCCGAGCTCGAGGATTGAGAGCTATTCCATCTATTTGGTAACAAGACTGTCCCGCTACCCTTTTCCCCATCCAGAGACCAGAATCGAGGGGACCCCTGAGTCCAGACCTCCTTGTATCATTTCACCGTACTTAGAGAATTGCTTATAAAGTATCGTTAAACCTTAACCTGGTGTGGTGTCCGTCTGTGGGGGGGAAGTTACTTGTCTGTACGATCGCTGGAGACGGCTCTCCCCGGAGTCCTCTCCCCTTATCCTCGGCCGACCCTCCCGGTCCGTCTAACAGCGGGCTACTGGCAGATCGGTCTCACACCCCGGGCCCAAGAACGATCTGCCTTCTCCACCCCGGATGGCCACTACCACTTCAAGGTCATGCCATTCGGCATGAAGAATGCCCCAGCAACCTTTCAGCGGCTAGTAAACCAGGTCCTGGCGGGACTCGAAGAATTCAGCGCCGCCTACCTGGACGATATCGCTGTGTACAGCCGCCACTGGTCCGACCACCTTCACCACCTCTGAGAGGTGCTGCAGGCCCTCCAACGAGCCGGCCTCACGATCAAGGCCAGCAAATGCCAAATTGGCCAGGGGTCCGTGACCTATCTCGGGCACCAGGTGGGAAGCGGTCTGGTGGCCCCTCTGCAACTCAAGATCGCTGCCATCCAGGCTTGGCAGCCCCCCATCACCCAGACCGAGGTCCGTGCCTTCTTGGGACTCACAGGCTACTACCGGCGGTTCGTGAGGGACTATGGCAGCATTGTGGGGCCCCTCACGGAACTCACATCCAAAAACCAACCAACAAAAGTCAACTGGACCCCCGACTGTCAAGCGGCCTTCGAGAAGCTGAAGGCCGCCATGTGCTCCGCCCCTGTGCTCCAGGCCCCCGACTACAGTCAGGAATTCATCGTCCAAACGGACGCCTCCGACCATGGCATTGGGGCAGTCCTTTCCCAGCTGAACCCCGAAGGGCTTGACCAGCCAGTGGCTTTCATCAGCAGACGGCTCCTGGCCCGAGAACAACGCTGGAGCACCATCGAGAGGGAGGCCTTTGCCGTGGTGTGGGCCCTCAAAAAGCTCCGGCCTTATCTCTTCGGTACCCACTTCCGGGTACAGACCGATCATCGGCCCCTGCAGTGGCTAATGCAGATGCGGGGGGAAAACCCGAAACTCTTGCGTTGGTCCATCTCCCTGCAGGGGATGGACTTCACTGTGGAACATCGACCCGGGCAAGACCACGCCAACGCAGATGGCCTGTCACGCTTTTTCCGCCTCGACGAGGAGAGTCCCCAAGAGGATGGGTGACTCTCCCCGCCTTCAGCTGGGGGGGACGCATGTTGGACAGGCCACGTGAAAGGCTTGCTCCCTCCCCGCATGACCAGGCCCGAGCCTGGCTCTTCAGGTGTTACACGCAACAACCACCCGTTTCCCGTCTCATATGGGACCCCTGCCCCTGGACATCTCCCCATCATGGGCCCGATTCCCTACCGGCCCTCTCGCCCGGCCCGGGCGCCATCTTGGACACAGCACCACGAGGCCGCGTGGCCTCCGATCGACCCCAACCCTGGGCCTGGCCAGGCCCCGACATCCCGGCACCACCATCCACCCAGGAGGTGAGCGGACTACTTGGCAGGTCAATGGGAGAAAGAAGTGTCGATGGCTCTCCCCCGCCAGGTGCCGATCGCCCCAGCTCCCCCGGGCGCTGGCTCCACCCCCCTGCTGGGTGTCTGGACTCCCTCATCCTGGACCTCCCGACCTCCAAGTGCGAGGGTCCGGACATCAAAGGGCGCCAGACCTATAACTGGGGCAGCTCCAGAGCAGGAAGGCAGTTGTATCCTGGAGTCGAGAGACGCAGTGAAGAACTCATCCTTGACGGACTACTGGCGCTGCCGTAGCCCTGCCTTACGAACTATCGACCTGCCTGCTGGCGCTGCCGCAACCTTCTGAAACCTTCATCGTCGTCGGGACCTGCTGGCGTGGCCGCGGACCGTTTGTAACCACCACCTTCATCGGGACCTGCTGGCTCCGCCGCGGACCGTCGCTACCTTCAACCATCCCGGGACCTGCTGGCTCCGCCGCGGCCCGACCTTCTAGAACGCCGAGCTCGAGGATTGTGAGCTATTCCATCTACCAGATTGGTACCGAGACTGCCCCGCTACCCTTTTCCCAACCAAGAGACTAGAATAGAGGGGACCTCTGAGTCCAGACCTCCTTGTACCATTTCACCGTACTTGAAGAATTGCTTATAAAGAACGTTGAACCTTATCCTTGTGTGGTGTACATCTGTGGGGGGGAAGTTACTTGTCTGTACGATCGCTGGAGACGGCTCTCCCCGGAGACCTCTCCCCTTGTCCTCGGCCGACCCTCCAGGTCCCGTCTAACTAGCAGAATAACCACCATCGGAAGCACTTCGTGCACAGCTGTGCACACCACTGCACGCGAACGACACGGGCCATGTTAAACCTGGAAAAGAGACAAAAAACATTAGCTGAGCAAAAGAAAGCAGATGGCTTACCTCTAACATCCAAAAACAGCAGCATACCCACCGTCGGAAGCACTTCGTGCACAGCGGTGCACACCACTGCACGCGGACTACACGGGCCATGTTAAACCTGGAAAAGAGACAAAACAACATTAGCTGAGCAAAATAAACAGATGGCTTACCTCTAACATCCAAAACCAGCAGCATACATACCATCAGAAGCACTTCATGCACAGCGGTGCACACCACTGCGCGCGGACGACACAGGCTTTGTTAAACCTGGAAAAGAGACAAAACAACATTAGCTGAGCAAAATAAAACAGATGGCTTACCTCTAACATCCAAAAACAGCAGCATACATACCATCAGAAGCACTTTGTGCGCAGCGGTGCACACCACTGCACACGGACGACACGGGCCATGTTAAACCTGGAAAA
Organism: Lissotriton vulgaris; assembly: GCF_964263255.1. Taxonomy (NCBI): domain Eukaryota; kingdom Metazoa; phylum Chordata; class Amphibia; order Caudata; family Salamandridae; genus Lissotriton; species Lissotriton vulgaris. The sequence continues at coordinate 36,831 of NW_028248581.1, read as the reverse complement.
GAGACAAAAAAACATTAGCTGAGCAAAATAAAGCAGATGGCTTCCCTCTAACATCCAAAAACAGCAGCATACCCACCGTCGGAAGCACTTCGTGCACAGCGGTGCACACCACTTCACGCGGACGACACGGGCCATGTTAAACCTGGAAAAGAGACAAAACAACATTAGCTGAGCAAAATAAAGCAGATGGCTTACCTCTAACATCCAAAAACAGCAGCATACCCACCGTCGGAAGCACTTCGTGCACAGCTGTGCACACCACTGCATGCGGACGACACGGGCCATGTTAAACCTGGAAAAGAGACAAAACAACATTAGCTGAGCAAAATAAAGCAGATGGCTTACCTCTAACATCCAAAAACAGCAGCATACCCACCGTCGGAAGCACTTCGTGCACAGCGGTGCACACCACTGCACGCGGACGACACGGGCCATGTTAAACCTGGAAAAGAGACAAAACAACATTAGCTGAGCAAAATAAAACAGATGGCTTAACTCTAACATCCAAAAACAGCAGCATACCCACCGTCGGAAGCACTTCATGCACAGCGGTGCACACCACTGCACGCGGACGACAAGGGCCAGGTTAAACCTGGAAAAGAGCCAAACAACATTAGCTGAGCAAAATAAAACAGATGGCTTACCTCTAACATCCAAAAACAGCAGCATACCCACCGTCGGAAGCACTTCAGTGCACATCTGTGCACCCCACTGCACGCGGACGACACGGGCCAAGTTAAACCTGGAAAAGAGACAAAAAAACATTAGCTGAGAAAAATAAAGCAGATGGCTTACCTCTAACATCCAAAAACAGCAGCATACCCACCGTCGGAAGCACTTCGTGCACAGCGGTGCACACCATTGCACGCGGACGACACGGGCCATGTTAAACCTGGAAAAGAGACAAAACAACATTAGCTGAGCAAAATAAAGCAGATGGCTTACCTCTAAAATCCAAAAACAGCAGCATACATACCATGAGAAGCACTTCGTGCACAGCGGTGCACACCACTGCACGCGGATGACACGGGCCATGTTAAACCTGGAAAAGAGACAAAACAACATTAGCTGAGCAAAATAAAGCAGATGGCTTACCTCTAACATCCAAAAACAGCAGCATACCCATCGTCGGAAGCACTTCGTGCACAGCGGTGCACACCACTGCACGCGGATGACACGGGCCATGTTAAACCAGGAAAAGAGACAAAACAACATTAGCTGAGCAAAATAAAACAGATGGCTTACCTCTAACATCCAAAAACAGCAGCATACCCACCGTCAGAAGCACTTCATGCACAGCGGTGCACACCACTGCACGCGGACGACACGGGCCATGTTAAACCTGGAAAAGAGACAAAACAACATTAGCTGAGCAAAATAAAACAGATGGCTTACCTCTAACATCTAAAAACAGCAGCATACCCACCGTCGGAAGCACTTCGTGCACAGCTGTGCACACCACTGCACGCGGACGACACGGGCCATGTTAAACCTGGAAAAGAGACAAAACCACTTTAGCTGAGCAAAATAAAACAGATGGCTTACCTCTAGCATCCAAAAACAGCAGCATACCCACTGTCGGAAGCACTTCGTGCACAGCGGTGCACACCACTGCACGCGGACGACACGGGCCATGTTAAACCTGAAAAAGAGACAAAACAACATTAGCTGAGCAAAATAAAGCAGATGGCTTACCTCTAACATCCAAAAACAGCAGCATACATACCATCAGAAGCACTTCGTGCACAGCGGTGCACACCACTGCACGCGGACGACACAGGCCATGTTAAACCTGGAAAAGAGACAAAACAACATTAGCTGAGCAAAATAAAGCAGATGGCTTACCTCTAACATCCAAAAACAGCAGCATACCCACCGTCGGAAGCACTTCATGCACAGCGGTGCACACCACTGCACGCGGACGACAAGGGCCAGGTTAAACCTGGAAAAGAGCCAAACAACATTAGCTGAGCAAAATAAAACAGATGGCTTACCTCTAACATCCAAAAACAGCAGCATACCCACCGTCGGAAGCACTTCAGTGCACATCTGTGCACCCCACTGCACGCGGACGACACGGGCCAAGTTAAACCTGGAAAAGAGACAAAAAAACATTAGCTGAGAAAAATAAAGCAGATGGCTTACCTCTAACATCCAAAAACAGCAGCATACCCACCGTCGGAAGCACTTCGTGCACAGCGGTGCACACCATTGCACGCGGACGACACGGGCCATGTTAAACCTGGAAAAGAGACAAAACAACATTAGCTGAGCAAAATAAAGCAGATGGCTTACCTCTAAAATCCAAAAACAGCAGCATACATACCATGAGAAGCACTTCGTGCACAGCGGTGCACACCACTGCACGCGGATGACACGGGCCATGTTAAACCTGGAAAAGAGACAAAACAACATTAGCTGAGCAAAATAAAGCAGATGGCTTACCTCTAACATCCAAAAACAGCAGCATACCCATCGTCGGAAGCACTTCGTGCACAGCGGTGCACACCACTGCACGCGGACGACACGGGCCATGTTAAACCAGGAAAAGAGACAAAACAACATTAGCTGAGCAAAATAAAACAGATGGCTTACCTCTAACATCCAAAAACAGCAGCATACCCACCGTCAGAAGCACTTCATGCACAGCGGTGCACACCACTGCACGCGGACGACACGGGCCATGTTAAACCTGGAAAAGAGACAAAACAACATTAGCTGAGCAAAATAAAACAGATGGCTTACCTCTAACATCTAAAAACAGCAGCATACCCACCGTCGGAAGCACTTCGTGCACAGCTGTGCACACCACTGCACGCGGACGACACGGGCCATGTTAAACCTGGAAAAGAGACAAAACCACTTTAGCTGAGCAAAATAAAACAGATGGCTTACCTCTAGCATCCAAAAACAGCAGCATACCCACTGTCGGAAGCACTTCGTGCACAGCGGTGCACACCACTGCACGCGGACGACACGGGCCATGTTAAACCTGAAAAAGAGACAAAACAACATTAGCTGAGCAAAATAAAGCAGATGGCTTACACTCTAACATCCAAAAACAGCAGCATACATACCATCAGAAGCACTTCGTGCACAGCGGTGCACACCACTGCACGCGGACGACACAGGCCATGTTAAACCTGGAAAAGAGACAAAACAACATTAGCTGAGCAAAATAAAGCAGATGGCTTACCTCTAACATCCAAAAATAGCAGCATACCCACCGTCGGAAGTACTTCGTGCACAGCGGTGCACACCACTGCACGCGGACGACACAGGCCATGTTAAACCTGGAAAAGAGACAAAACAACATTAGCTGAGCAAAATAAAGCAGATGGCTTACCTCTAACATCCAAAAACAGCAGCATACCCACCGTCGGAAGCACTTCGTGCACAGCGGTGCCTACCACTGCACGCGGACGACACGGGCCATGTTAAACCTGGAAAAGAGACAAAACAACATTAGCTGAGCAAAATAAAACAGATCGCTTACCTCTAACATCCAAAAACAGCAGCATACCGACCGTCGGAAGCACTTCGTGCACAGCGGTGCACACCACTGCACTCGGACGACACAGGCCACGTTAAACCTGGAAAAGAGACAAAACAACATTAGCTGAGCAAAATAAAACAGATGGCTTACCTCTAAGATCCCAAAACAGCAGCATACCCACCGTCGGAAGCACTTCGTGCACAGCGGTGCACACCACTACACGCGGACGACACGGGCGATGTTAAACCTGTAAAGGAGACAAAAAAACATTAGCTGCGCAAAATAAAGCAGATGGCTTACCTCTAACATCCAAAAACAGCAGCATACCCACCGTCGGAAGCACTTCGTGCACAGCGGTGCACACCACTGCACGCGGATGACACGGTGTTGGACCCGGCCTCGTGGCGTGGCCTTTGCTGATCTCCGCAGCTCCAGATCTACGGGTGGAACTGATTCCCGTCCACCCAGAACTGTACATGACCCTCCTACCCCGGACCTGAGACGATCCCCAGACCGCGTACCTGCACCCGTGCACGTGACCATCAGACTCCATGTTTGGCCACCCCGGCCGGCCGGCCGCCTTCTTTCCTTTCGGCAGCCCTGGCCTCTCCTGGCTGCAGCTGAGCCTGCACGTCCGGCGCGCCCAGATCTACCCGGGGGGTGAACGACTCACCAAGTCCCCGAAACCAAGACTTCCATCACACTTCCGGCCCCCTTCCGAGGAACTGGTTTCCCTCACACCTCTGAACTATCCCTGGGGGCTGGTTTCGATTGCACCTTGGGCCTCCTAGTGAGCTGGCTCCAGGCCCTGATGGGCGTCTGGGATTCCCTGGACGCATGGTCCAAAGCATCAAAGAACCAACCGCCCAGACGATCAGGCGCCTGGCCCTCGGACCTCCGGCCTCCTGCCTATGAGGGTCCAGACATCAAAGAGCTCGACGACTATAAGACAGCCTGCCTTCCATCCAATCGGCAGTTGTATCTTGGACAAGAAGGCCCTGCTGATCTGATCGCGGCTGACTTTGAGGAGAACAGACTCTGACCCACCGAGCCCTGCTGACGTCGTCGCGGCTCATCCTAGAACCTACGGAACGGAACCATCGGAGCCCTGCTGACGCTGTCGCTGCCCCCTCTCGAAGCGCAAGACCTGAACCATCAGAGCCCTGCTGACGCTGTCGCGGCTCCCTCTCGAAGCACAAGACCTGAACATCGGAGCCCTGCTGACGCTGTCGCGGCTCCACCTGCTTACGAGTACGACGGAGTATTCCTGACCAAGCCTTGCTGACCTCGTCCGGGCTTAACGAACTCTCTGGTCCGGCTGGACCATCGACGCTACCTTCCCAATCATCTGGAACCAGAATTGAGTAGGACAGCAAGTCCCATCGCCAGCCCCCGTACCCCCCAGTTCGAGGGTTGAGAACTGTGCGCAGGGTGCGTGGCGTTCCAGCTGGCCTCCTAAGACTGTCCCGCTTCCCCGATCTCTCGATACGAGACTTTATCGATCCCTCGATCGCTGTATATTGCTCCCTACTTTTAATCTTGATAAAGTCGTTTCTGATAAAGAATCACGGTGTGGTGTCCGTTCATAAGTGTGGTGTGTGGACAGTGTGTACGATCAGTCCTCCCCGGCGGGGACTCCCCCCTCGATAAGACTCGGCAGTAATTGTGGGAGAGGAGGTTCCAGGTGGTTAGGAGAGTCCTCTTGACCCCTGGGGTCACCGCCTTCCAACATTGGTGGCAGCGAGCGATACGAACCTACGTCTGAAGATCGTACCACTGACACACTACCTGAACCCACACGCAGCAAACGCACAAGAAAAGAGCAACAATGACGACTACAGAATCTGGTGTAAAAACAACCTTCGACAAGGACCTCCTGGAAGATTACGCACATAGAGAGCTGAAGCAGTTCTGCAAAGAACTAAGTATCCCGAGTACCGGACTAAGCACCAAGGATGATTTCCAGAAAGCGCTAACCGCTTGGGTAGAGTCCGGAGCACCTCTTCCCCCGATCGAAGACGAGGGAGGAAGACCACAGACCGAACCCGGTACACCGACCGGTGAGAGAGTCCAGCAACCGTCCCGGAGCCCGGCAACCAGGAGAGAGCGGTCATCGGAGGAGATGGCCGATCAAGAACGTGACCGAAGCCATGAGCTCGAACTGGCGCGCCTCAAATTGGAGGGCGAACTCAAACTCGCAGAAAAGAAGTTGGCAGTGGAGCAGTTGCGGCTCCAGGGAGAACTAGAGGAGAAGAAGCTCCAGAGGGAGCATGAAGGACAGAAACTTCAGCTCGAGCACGAGCGCAGCCTCAAAGAAATCGAATTGAAAGCCAGAAAAGAAGCAGCCGGATCACCGGGCCTTGGGGAGCAGGTGGTCCCCAAAGAAACGAAGGTACATATCCCCAAGGACGTTGTAAAGGAATTTTACAAAGGAGACAACATCCAGCAATGGTTCAAAGCATACGAGGTGGCCATGTCCGCTCACCGGGTCCCGGAGAAGGACTGGGGGGCCGGCCTATGGAGCCGCTTCCTCAGCGAGGGGAGAGACACCCTGCTGGACATACCGACGGCACACATGAACGCCTACCCACACATGAAAGACGCTCTCTTATTCCGCTACGGCCTAACGCCAGAAATGTATCGCCAGCGGTTTAGGGAGTGCAAGAAGATTCCTGGCACCACATGGGTGGACTATGTGAACTACTACACCCGGGCCCTAGATGGGTGGATCAAGGGCAGCAATGTGACCACCTTCGAGGGCCTAGTCGACCTAGTGGCTTACGAGCACCTGTCCGCAAATTGCTTTGTGGAACTAAGACAGCATCTCCTGGACAGCAAGCTCGCCAACCCACGGAAACTGGCTGTGGAAGCCGATCGATGGGTGGCCACCCGAGTTCAGAAGGCGCCCGGGGGAGACCCCTCACGGAACGACCAAGGATCTTCCCGCCAGCGAGGTGGGGGAGGTCGTGGTCAGCAGCAAAGTTCCCAGTCAGGGCCTCAGCGTAGTCCCCCCAGAAACCAGACCCCGCGCTCTCCTCCCGTGACGAGAGTCGCCCCGAGTGCAGGACCCCCGGGGCTACGCCCCAGCTCTACGTGCTTCAAATGTCAGCAACCCGGGCACTATGCCGGTGACCCCCGATGTCTCCTGACCCCGAAATCCACTCCCACTGGGCCCTCCACTAGACAGATATCCTCAGTAGCCTTAGAAGAGGAGGAGATAGAAGAACAGGGGGAGTGGGAACCCGCAGCCATGGTCCTAGCCTCCCTGGGGAATAGTGAGATGATCCCCGGAGATTATCTGCCCGATGTAGGAAGGTGGATATCTGACTATGGTTACCCCCAAACTTTTTGCCTGGTGTTTAGCTGGTTTTCGACTTAGTTGGCCTGGGATCCTGCTATTCAGGGCCCCAGGCTGATTGCTCTCTCCTTAAAATGGACTCCATGTACCTTAGGTGCATAACACAATTGGAATTGGTTCACCTTATAGGCCCCTGTAACAGTGTACCATAGGTACCCAGGGCATAGGTGTAGCCAAGGCCTGCCAGGGGCTGCAGCATGTATTGTGCCACCCCTGGCCTGGCCTCCATATTTGACACAACTGGCTGATCACTCAGCTGGGGTAAGTTGGTGTAATCACCTCTTACTTAGGTACAGTATGCCTGTGCCTAACCCTAAACTGGACACATATGTTCCTATCAGCCACTCCTATGGAAGGCCTCATCAATCCTGGAGGCAGAGTGCTTGGAAATATGTGAGATGGTGCTCTAGCATGAGCTGAGCCTGTCTGCAGCTGTCGGGAACCACTCCCTAAGCTGTTCCGGGATATTGCCATACCATATACTCTTAAGTGCATTATAATCCTCGCGGTTATATGCTATCTTTGGTTTGGCTTTATCAAAACATGTCGAGTAAGGTGTCATACGAATTGGAATACTATCCCCTCGCCAGTTCTGGCGACGGGGATAGCATTCCACCCTTCTAGAGGGACACGACATGTGTGTAGCCTTAACCCTGGTTAAAGTTAAACAGAGCCTCAGCATCACAAAATGGATGCTGCCACCACAGACACATGTCTGACCTCCTGCTGCTGGGAGTCCTTCCAGCGAGGAGGGCCTGGACAAAGGGTTTCCTGCCTGGGGAGGTGCGAGCACCACCCCAGACAGGGTTTTGTGTATTGGGTAGGACAGGGCTGAATAGATTGAGACATGCCTGGGGCACACAAGGTGTCCCTGTGCATAAGCCAGCCCAAACCGGTTCTGGGGCTTTCCAGCCCCAGTCCTGGCGAGGAGCTGGACAAAGGAGAGGGGGTGTAACCACCCCCCTTCCTGGTCCCACCCATAGGGGAGGGACCTAGCAGGAGATCCACCCCTCAGATGGGAATAAGAGAGGGAGCAGTGCCATTGCACAGCAGATCATCCTGAAATCAACTTTAAACAAGAAGAAGACTGGACTTCGACATTCTGCTGCACAGAAGACTGAGGAGAATCTCCCTTGTGGCCTAGGAGGGGCCACCCTGTGAACACAGGCATCACCCAGCACCTCGACGTCTGCTTTGCCGCCGCCTCCCGCCGGAGCCCGAGTGCAGAGCCTGACAAGACACAGCTTCCCAGACTTCTCTCAGCCCGATCCACAGTCCCTGCAAAGAAGGGACCCGTGGAGGCACCGAGAGACGTGGGAGCGGCCATCTTGAAAGACCCCCGAGACGCTGACTGCGCAACACCCGAGGCACCCTCGACTCTGTGCTTTGGGGTTTGAGAAGCCCCACAACCGAGCAGCATTTGCACCAAAGATCAGCCCTCCAGCATCTCCACAATCTGCGTGGGGCCCTTTTGCTTCTTGCCACTCGACTCGCCATCCCGGCCGCTTGTCACGTGGTCAGCGGCCATCTTGGCGACGAAACCTACAATTTACACTGTGGGTCTGGTTGCACCAGACCTGCCCTCGCTCCTGTAGAAAGGAGTACCCGCTCTGACCTTGCTGGTCCGAGTAATAAGCCTTTTTCACTTTCCCCGTGGCTTGCATTAGCCAAGGCTTGTTTGCTTCAATCGAGTTGCCGACACCGCCATCAGCTAGAGCCTTTGAGGGACAGCTCGTGATCGACTCCTGGACGTCCTTGACCTCTTCGTGTCCACGTGGCTGCAGAGAGAAGCAACACCTCATCACCTGTTTGCACCCGACTTTGCCTGGTTCCAATCTGGTTCCACGGTGGTCACTGGTCAGTGACTTTGAACATTGTCCCCTCTGCTTTCAGGTCTTCACCACTTCAGATCCACCCTTGGATCCACCGGACACTTCTCCTTCACATCGCCTGCAGCATCTTCAGCTTCAAGCGCCAAGAACCTGCGTGTCAAAACCCAACGCCACTTCGACCCTGTGCACCCACTTCCTGGGGGTGAGGTAACATTGCAACGCCGGTGTCCCTACACTGGTACACACCTCTAGGGTCTGTGTCTTAAGTTTTTTTCCTCTAGGTTCAGCGGAAGTGCCCTTAAACTAACTTTGTACTTTTTACGCACCATAGACTTTGTATTGGAAAGTGCGTGCACTTTGAACACTGCACCCGAGTCCCGTGGGCCTCTCCCGACTTAGTCACTGCTAGTCTCGAATAGCTCCAGCGATTCCCAAGGCCCTAGGCCTCTTCACTTTCCTCCTGGTATCTCTTATACCACTTTCTTAGTATATGGTTTAGGTGGCCCCTAGGGCTCATCCATATTGTGCAACTTTTGTGTATTTTAAACTGTCTTGTGATTTAACGCTTGTGCTTCTGTGCTCATAAAGAGTCCAGGGGATTTTATAGTTAATAAATCAACATATATTTTCAATATATATCTGTGTGGTGTCCCTTTCATTTGGTATTCAAGGGGGTTGTGTATGGTATAACAGCTGGCTTCACATGCCTTTCAGAGTTTAGCCTAAGACTGCTTTGTCCACGTTACCACTAGGATAACTGGTCTACAAGGTTGAATTACAACCATCATCATAAGGGTTGCTTGGCATGGTACAAAGTGATCACTAGAATTAGTGAGCATTATATACCAGGCCAACTTCTCACATTGGTGGCAGCGGTGGGATCTGAGCTTGCTGTTGTTTTACCATTACAATCTTTGAGATTATCATTTGAAAGATCATACAGGTACCTGCTAGGTACATATAAAACAAGACTAGTATACTTAAGTTCTACTGAACTTAGTTGTTGTAGAGCAAAGGGAGTAGCACACCCTAGCTACAACTACTAGATAGGTTTAGTAGGTAAACACCAGTGTAGGTAGATTGCAACACATCCACCACACTAGAGCAATGTCTGGAACAGAGGGGTCCAGTGGACTTACTCCTGTTGAGAGTGACCCTCCAAGGGCACCATCCCAGTTTGCTATTTTTCCCTTTAAGGAATTAAGACAGCTTTGTGTCTTAAGGGGTCTGAATACAGGGCCTTCCCCTACTACAGACCACCTAAGAGAGCTCTTAGACCAGTCTGAGACTCTAAAGCCCTCTAAGGCAAACCCCACAGGAGATGCTGAAGGAGGCCATCCTTCAGAGGATGACACTGTAGACACCCCTGCCCCTATCATCCTGGTAGATGAGGAAGCCTCCACCACTGGAGCTCCTCAGGTAGATGAAGAGGAAGAGGAAGAGGAAGAGGAGGAGGTGGAAAGCAGTGAGTCAGATAATGACAGAAATAGTCAGGTGCTGGTCAGCAGACTGAACCAGGCTAACTTAAGCTTACTTGGGAATGAATCAGGTAACAACCCATTCAGACCCCCAGGTGGACTTAACCAGAAGCCTAGGAGGAGAAGGACTCACTCAGGTGACTCTGACAACTCCCATGCTTCTAGAGGTTCTCATAGTCACTCCAGAAAAAGGATGACTAGCCCTCAGAGAAGGGAACATGAGACCAAATTGAGAGAATCTCAAATTAGAGAGGCTGAATTGAGAGTCCAGAGACAAGAGTTAGAAATTGCCCTGGCCCAAGAGAAACTTGCTAGAGCAAGACAGCCTAGAGAGAGTGGATTAGGATCCACTGGTGGCAGCAATATCCAGAAGGATAAAGACAGGTCCTTTGATACAAGAAACCTGAGTAAGATTGTGCCCCCCTACAAAGCTGGGGATGATATCCACAAATGGATGACTGCACTTGAGAGAGCCTGCATGGTACAGCAGATCCCTCAGGAGCAGTGGGCAGCAATCTTGTGGCTCTCCTTTGAAGGTAGAGGCAGAGACAGACTCCTCACAGTTAGTGATGAGGATTCTAGAAACTACATGGTCCTGAAGAGTGCTCTGATTGATGGGTTAGGCTTAACCACTGAACAGTACAGGTTAATGTTCAGAGATACCCAGAAGACACAGACTCAGGACTGGTCTGAATTTGTTGAGTGTGCCACTAAGGCTCTGGAGGGCTGGTTGCTGGGAAGTAAGGTTACTGACTATACAGGATTGTATAATTTAATTATGAGAGAGCAAATCTTAAGTAATTGTCAAAATCAGCTTCTACATCAGCACCTGGTTGACTCTGATCTGACCTCCCCACAAGAATTGGGTAGGAGGGCAGACAAATGGGTCAGAACCAGGATCAGGCCTAAGAACCAGGGTGGTGACCAAAAGAAAGAGACTACCAAGCCTCAAGAGAAGGGTAGGGATAAAAGTAAGGAAAAGACTTCCCCAGGGCCCCAAAACTCCAAGAATGGGGGTGGGTCCCAAGACACTTCTACATCCCAGAAAAAGCCTTATTGTCATACCTGTAAACAGGTGGGGCATTACAAAACAGATAGCTGTTGTCCCAAGAATGTCAATAAGGAGAATATACCTCCAGGTAAGGCTCCAACACCTCCTGTCACTGTTAGCAGTGGTCCCCCAGGTGGTGGGAGCACCCCCAAGAATTTGGGTGGGTTTACTTTTGGAGGACAGGTGGACTCTGGCCTATCCAGGTCCCCTAACTCAGATACTCTTGTCTATGAGACTGGCATGGGGTTTGCCAATTTCACAGCTTGCCCAAACACTTTGAGCAAGTATAGACAGGAGCCCCTCATCAATGGCTTGAAAGTTGAGGCCTTCAGAGACACAGGGGCTAGCATCACCATGGTGGCTGAATGTCTAGTCCCCTCAAGGCAACTTTTACCTGATGCCAAATATCAGGTGACAAACATTGATGGCATAGAATCCAATCATCCCATGGCAGTAGTCAATCTTAGCTGGGGAGGTGTCACTGGCCCAAAGAGAGTGGCAGTGTCAGCAAACTTGCCTGTAGATTGCCTACTGGGTAATGATTTGGAAATCTCAGCCTGGGCTGAGGTTGAACAGCAAACCCATTCTAGAATGGTAAATCTCCATGGAAAGGTTAGTGGGGCTGTAATGGCTACAGCCCCAATTCAAGATGTCCTTCCTGAAAAGGTTGGGAGGGCTGAGCAAACCTCAGCCCCATCTTTAGATAACTTCCCTCCTGAAGAGAGTAGCAGGGCTGTACTGATAACAGCCCATACCCAAACTGAGTCTCCTCCTGAAAAGGTTGGTGGGGCTGTGATGGCCACAGCCCAAACTCAAACTGATACATGGGTAGTGAAGCCTGAAATGATGGATCACTCCACCCAAACAGAGAGCATTGAGGAGGAAGAGAAATCTCCCTCCCACCAGACTTTAGGAAAGGATCAGCCTCCTCAGGGAACTGATCTTACCCCTGATGAAGGAACTGTCCCAGAGGTTGTTAGGCCTGGCCTGACAGAGCCTCTGATGGCAGTGGACCCTTCTCAGGAGGGACCCAGTCTGGAGCAGGTAACCTGCCCCTCTCTACCTTGCCTTACTCAGCCCAGGGCTGCAGAGGACAAGAAGGACAGTGAGACCCAAAGGGCCCCCTGTCAAATAAAGCATCCCCATCAACAGATTAGGGGCACCGAATCTAGTAGCCCTAGTGAGGTGAAAACTTTAAAAACTCCTGAGGGATCCCCCTTAAAAGTAGTTAGGGACCTCCCCCAGATGGATATTGTTGGGCACAGCCAAACCGGGGACCAAAAGGCCCCAAACCTGACCTGTCCCTCCAGTAAGCCAAACAGAGGGACCCAGCCTCCAGCTTTAGGTAGCCAGAGGTTGACCCTGAGAGTACAGTGCAACTCAGTCAGAGAAAGAAAGGCACACATGGTGGAGAGTGATTGGAGGAAGCTGAGCCCTACAGAGGAAACTCACTTCAGTACTCCATCTCAACACCAGCCTTTGACTTTGCAAAGACACACCACAGGTAGAGATTCCCTATGGCGGAGACCCTCAGATACCCTTAGGGTGAGGGATTGCTTAGTGGACCATGAGACAGGGGGTTACCAAGCCAGAGCTGGTACTTCCTTATATGGCCACTTAGGCAATATAGGCTTACCTGGTCAAGGATAGCCTTATCTCCTTTCGTTTGGGGGGGGTTATGTAGGAAGGTGGATATCTGACTATGGTTACCCCCAAACTTTTTGCCTGGTGTTTAGCTGGTTTTTGACTTAGTTGGCCTGGGATCCTGCTATTCAGGGCCCCAGGCTGATTGCTCTCTCCTTAAAATGGACTCCATGTACCTTAGGTGCATAACACAATTGGAATTGGTTCACCTTATAGGCCCCTGTAACAGTGTACCATAGGTACCCAGGGCATAGGTGTAGCCAAGGCCTGCCAGGGGCTGCAGCATGTATTGTGCCACCCCTGGCCTGGCCTCCATATTTGACACAACTGGCTGATCACTCAGCTGGGGTAAGTTGGTGTAATCACCTCTTACTTAGGTACAGTATGCCTGTGCCTAACCCTAAACTGGACACATATGTTCCTATCAGCCACTCCTATGGAAGGCCTCATCAATCCTGGAGGCAGAGTGCTTGGAAATATGTGAGATGGTGCTCTAGCATGAGCTGAGCCTGTCTGCAGCTGTCGGGAACCACTCCCTAAGCTGTTCCGGGATATTGCCATACCATATACTCTTAAGTGCATTATAATCCTCGCGGTTATATGCTATCTTTGGTTTGGCTTTATCAAAACATGTCGAGTAAGGTGTCATACGAATTGGAATACTATCCCCTCGCCAGTTCTGGCGACGGGGATAGCATTCCACCCTTCTAGAGGGACACGACATGTGTGTAGCCTTAACCCTGGTTAAAGTTAAACAGAGCCTCAGCATCACAAAATGGATGCTGCCACCACAGACACATGTCTGACCTCCTGCTGCTGGGAGTCCTTCCAGCGAGGAGGGCCTGGACAAAGGGTTTCCTGCCTGGGGAGGTGCGAGCACCACCCCAGACAGGGTTTTGTGTATTGGGTAGGACAGGGCTGAATAGATTGAGACATGCCTGGGGCACACAAGGTGTCCCTGTGCATAAGCCAGCCCAAACCGGTTCTGGGGCTTTCCAGCCCCAGTCCTGGCGAGGAGCTGGACAAAGGAGAGGGGGTGTAACCACCCCCCTTCCTGGTCCCACCCATAGGGGAGGGACCTAGCAGGAGATCCACCCCTCAGATGGGAATAAGAGAGGGAGCAGTGCCATTGCACAGCAGATCATCCTGAAATCAACTTTAAACAAGAAGAAGACTGGACTTCGAAATTCTGCTGCACAGAAGACTGAGGAGAATCTCCCTTGTGGCCTAGGAGGGGCCACCCTGTGAACACAGGCATCACCCAGCACCTCGACGTCTGCTTTGCCGCCGCCTCCCGCCGGAGCCCGAGTGCAGAGCCTGACAAGACACAGCTTCCCAGACTTCTCTCAGCTCGATCCACAGTCCCTGCAAAGAAGGGACCCGTGGAGGCACCGAGAGACGTGGGAGCGGCCATCTTGAAAGACCCCTGAGACGCTGACTGCGCAACACCCGAGGCACCCTCAACTCTGTGCTTTGGGGTTTAAGAAGCCCCACAACCAAGCAGCATTTGCACCAAAGATCAGCCCTCCAGCTTCTCCACGATCTGCGTGGGGCCCTTTTGCTTCTTGCCGCTCGACTCGCCATCCCGGCCGCTTGTTACGTGGACAGCGGCCATCTTGGCTACGAAACCTACAATTTACACTGTGGGTCTGGTTGCACCAGACCTGCCCTCGCTCCTGTAGAAAGGAGTACCCGCTCTGACCTTGCTGGTCCGAGTAATAAGCCTTTTTCACTTTCCTCGTGGCTTGCATTAGCCAAGGCTTGTTTGCTTCAATCGAGTTGCCGACACCGCCATCAGCTAGAGCCTTTGAGGGACAGCTCGTGATCGACTCCTGGACGTCCTTGACCTCTTCGTGTCCACGTGGCTGCAGAGAGAAGCAACACCTCATCACCTGTTTGCACCCGACTTTGCCTGGTTCCAATCTGGTTCCACGGTGGTCACTGGTCAGTGACTTTGAACATTGTCCCCTCTGCTTTCAGGTCTTCACCACTTCAGATCCACCCTTGGATCCACCGGACACTTCTCCTTCACATCGCCTGCAGCATCTTCAGCTTCAAGCGCCAAGAACCTGCGTGTCAAAACCCAACGCCACTTCGACCCTGTGCACCCACTTCCTGGGGGTGAGGTAACATTGCAACGCCGGTGTCCCTACACTGGTACACACCTCTAGGGTCTGTGTCTTAAGTTTTGTTCCTCTAGGTTCAGCGGAAGTGCCCTTAAACTAACTTTGTACTTTTTACGCACCATAGACTTTGTATTGGAAAGTGCGTGCACTTTGAACACTGCACCCGAGTCCCGTGGGCCTCTCCCGACTTAGTCACTGCTAGTCTCGAATAGCTCCAGCGATTCCCAAGGCCCTAGGCCTCTTCACTTTCCTCCTGGTATCTCTTATACCACTTTCTTAGTATATGGTTTAGGTGGCCCCTAGGGCTCATCCATATTGTGCAACTTTTGTGTATTTTAAACTGTCTTGTGATTTAACGCTTGTGCTTCTGTGCTCATAAAGAGTCCAGGGGATTTTATAGTTAATAAATCAATATATATTTTCAATATATATCTGTGTGGTGTCCCTTTCATTTGGTATTCAAGGGGGTTGTGTATGGTATAACAGCTGGCTTCACATGCCTTTCAGAGTTTAGCCTAAGACTGCTTTGTCCACGTTACCACTAGGATAACTGGTCTACAAGGTTGAATTACAACCATCATCATAAGGGTTGCTTGGCATGGTACAAAGTGATCACTAAAATTAGTGAGCATTATATACCAGGCCAACTTCTCACATCCCGACAACACCGAAAAGTACCGCCAAACAGTGAAGGTTAACGGGCGCAGTAAAGGAGCCCTTCGGGATACAGGAGCCAGCATCACGTCTGTTAGGTGCACGCTAGTTCCTGAGTCCATGATCATCCCCCACACCTCCTGTCGGGTGATAGCAGCCGATAATTCTGTCCGCACCTGCAGGATAGCCCAGGTCCCGTTTGAGTGGGAGGGGGTCTCGGGCGATCTGCGGGTCGCAGTTCGCACGGACATGCCTGTAGACTGCCTCCTCGGGAATGACCTAGAGAGTTCCCAGTGGAAAGAGGTAGAGAGAAGGACCCATTTCGCCATGTTAGGACTGCCCCAATGGGCCTGTGTGAGCACCCGGGCCATGACCGCCAGAAGGCCCAACCCCGAGAACGAAGAGCCTGAGTTCCCCAGTTCAGCCCCTGATGTCCCCGAGGGCGGCGAGCACCCTACGGTCCTCGACCAGCCCTCCTCGAAGAAAACGCATCCGACGAAGGTCCCCTCGGACCAGCTGTCGAACCAGTCCCGACCCTAGCAGATCTCCCCGAGTTGGCCCAGTGGCGCCAAGAGGGAGGACCGTCCCGAGAGGAGTTCTGCCAAGAGCAGACCTCCTGCCCTGCCCTAGAGGGGCTCCGGCGACAGGCCGCAGCCCAGGCCGCTGGAGACCAGTCCGGCTCCCATTACCTTTACTGGGAAAACGGCCTACTGTACAGTGAACAGAAGACCGCCGAACTAGGGTCAGCCCGTGTGCTGGTGGTACCCCTACGTTTTCCGCGGACTCCTCCTCAACCTGGCCCACGATGTGCCCCTGGCAGGGCATCTGGGCCATGATAAGACCTTCCAACGACTAGTGACCCATTTCTACTGGCCCCACATGCGGGCTGATGTGGAACACCACTGCAAGTCCTGCCCCACGTGTCAGGCTAGCGGCAAAAGCGGAGGCAAGCGCAAGGCTCCCCTCCAGCCCTTTCCAGTTGTCAGTACCCCCTTTGAGAGGGTGGGGATCGACATCGTCGGACCTCTGGACCCCCGGACCTCCTTAGGCCACCGGTTCATTCTGGTTCTGGTTGATCACGCTACCCGATACCCCGAAGCCATCCCCCTCCGGACCGTGACGGCCCCAGTCGTGGGCCGGGCCCTCATGGGGATCTTCTCCCGGGTGGGATTCCCCCGAGAAGTGGTAAGCGATCGAGGCACGAACTTCATATCCCGGTACATGGAGTCCCTCTGGCAATAGTGTGGGGTGTCCTACTGGTTCACCACCCCCTACCATCCCCAGGGCAACGGCCTGGTTGAGCGGTTCAACCGCACCCTGAAAGGGATGATCATGGGTCTTGAAGAGCCCTTGCGACGCAAGTGGGACGTCCTCCTACCCTGCCTCCTGTTCGCCTACCGAGAGGTACCCCAGAAATCCTTGGGGTTTAGCCCTTTCGAGCTGCTCTATGTCACCCCGTCCGGGGTCCCCTCAGCCTGGTCAAGGAAGGCTGGGAGGCAGCCCCCCCGAGCACACCCCCCAACGTATTCTCCTACGTCCTGGCCCTCCGGAACCAGACGCGGAAGTTTCGCGAACTGGCCGAGGTCAACCTGGAAGCCAGCCAAGAGGAGATGAAACGCTGGTACGACCAGAATGCCACTCTGGTCGAGTTTCAACCAGGCCAACAGGTTTGGGTCATGTCCCCAGTGGAACCTTGTGCCTTGCAGGACAAGTGGACTGGGCCTTTTAAGGTGATAGAGCGCAAGAGCCAGGTCACCTACCTCGTTGATACGAAATCAGCCAGGAACGCCCTGAAAGTGTTACACGTAAACCGGCTCAAACCCCATTTTGTGCGGTCTGAGTTGGGGTTACTCCTTGCCACCGACGACGGAGAGGAAGAGGAAACGGACCCTCTACCCGACCTCCTGTGTGCAAAGGATCAAGATGGCTCCGTAGAGGGAGTGAGTCTCTCCTCCTCCCTCACCCCCTTGCAGCGTGAGGAATGTCGCCACTTGCTGGGACAATTCTCAGACCTCTTCTCCCTCAATCCCGGTGTCACCAATTGGTGCGTCCACGACGTGGACACCGGGGACAGCCCTCCGGTACGGCACAGAGCCTACCGGGTCCCGGACCGAGTCCGAGCCTGCATCAAGGCTGAGGTCGACAAAATGTTGGACCTAGGAGTGGTGGAAGCCTCCAACAGCCCATGGGCTAGCCCCGTGGTCCTGGTTCCGAAGGCGGCCGCCCCCGGCACCGTTCCTGAGCTGAGGTTCTGCGTCGACCACCGCGGACTCAACACAGTCACCCGAACCGACGCACACCCCATCCCCCGAGCCGACGAACTGATTGACCGCCTAGGGTCGGCTCAGTACCTCGATCTCACCAGTGGCTACTGGCAGATCGGCCTCACGGAGAGGGCCCAAGAAAGGTCTGCTTTCTCCACTCCGGATGGCCATTTCCACTTCCGAGTCAAGCCCTTCGGCATGAAAAACGCCCCGCCACCTTCCAGCGACTGGTCAATCAGGTCCTGGCTGGGTTGGAAAGTTTCAGTGCAGCCTACCTAGACGACATTGCGGTGTTCAGTGCTCACTGGCCCGAGCACCTGCACCACCTCTGGGAGGTGTTGGACGCCCTGCGTCGAGCCGGGCTCACCATTAAAGCTAGTAAATGCCAAATAGGTAGCCAGTTCGGAATTCGGTTAAAACCGAATCTGCCCGAAAATACACTACCGGTGTGAAAATCAGCTGATAAGGTTTAACCCGAGTGTCACCGATTTTCGTTGTTATGGCACCACTTGGCCACTTGATGGAGCCAAAGCATTCGAAGAAACGCTCCAATTTAGGCCGAGTACAAAGCAGTTTGGCATGTGTGTCACCCCCATTAAATTCGGGGAGACACATTGGTTGGCAAGGTTGGTGGGTGGGGCCAGGTTCCATTGAAAATGCTGTCCGCACTTTGTCTGGCCCCACACACCGAAGCACACCGCAGCACATTCCAGTCCCGCACGACGAGAAGAAGACGACCAGAGGACGACCGCCAGTACTGCAAGTGCTCTAAGGCCCAGCTGGTAAGTGAAAGTGTGTGTTTTGTCGCACTTTAAAATTGCTACAGAATCGTCAGCTTTGATGCCCCCTGTACCTTACAAGCAGGGGCAGAATAGCGGAGGGAGGACAGGGTTGGCCTTTTGTTAAAACGTGCCTCGGTGTAAATTACAGCGCCTCAGCCGCCTCTGCAGGCTCACCTCCTCATTTTAAATGTCTGTGTTATTTGATGGGTTCAGCAGGGCCCTGCCGCCCCTCTCACCCCGTGCTGAGCATAACAACCCACGCGCCGATGCAGCAGTCACCAGTGCCACACCAGCGAGTGTTTGTTGCAGGGACTAGGCATGTGTAGAGGGCTAGAGGCGTCATTGTTATTTTTATTTCTTTGTGCATTTGCACTCGCATTAAGGGGTATGATTGCTGGCATGCGGGGACACAAAACGCAGAGGTATCAGAGCGCTTTACATGAGCGCCAGAGTGCAGGGGGCGAAGGCAGACAAGAGAATGGGGAGCCGAGGTGTGAAAGGCCAAAGGGCCAGAGAAACACCAGGCCCCCTGCCAAACTCACGTGGGGGGGAGAGGAGCTAATGTGTTTTGGCGTCTGTTTAACTGCAGCCACACCCGAGTACTTCACGGGTCTGTACAAGACCATTTTACTTGTTGAGGCTTTCTTGTTTTTCACCCCTTCTTAGAATGGGGAGCTTAGCGCCATCAGACAGTCAATTTTGCACAGTTAAAATGTGCTTTGGTGTAAATGAATGTCGCGAGGCCAACAGATGCAGCGACTGCACGCATGTCCTTGCTGAAGCCCCAAAGTGTCCCCACTCGTTCATCGTCTTGGTGGTATTAATTAGCCGCTGGGACTCAGGGTTATTATTTTCAGATACGAAAGCTGGAATGTTGCAGGCGATATACACCTGTGTTCCCCTCATCTTGCCAGTGCAGGTCATTTATTATTCGGTAGTGAGGGAGCGCTGCATGCGTGGCATTCCATGTTAATAAAAAAAGAGGGGGAAAAGCAAACTCCCCTTGTAGAATGAAGATACAGGTGTAGTTACTAGCAGACTATTGCATCCACTGTATGAGGACTGTGTTTGCCCCTATGGCTCAGGTAAATCCCGGCAGGTCCACCCATTCTAACATCCTTCTGAGGTCGATAAATGAGGACCACCATTAAGTTGGCCATCAATAGACTTTTGTGTTTCAGCCAGGGGACACCTTCGGGGGGAAGCGTGCACAAATGCACATGATCGATCCCCTGCATGGTCTCCGTTCCCCCTTCTGTTTAAGGACTGGAACACATACAGAAAGAGCATCTGCCAGACACAGCGCTGCGATAGCAAAGTACGGTCTCAAGCGCTAGGTTAAACACATTGTAGCAAATGTCCAATTCCATTGAGTTTTACATTTTTAAAACGGATCTCCCCCAACTCATGAGAGTTGTGTACCTTCGTTGAAGCAGTGGTGGTGATTGTGTGCAGTGCGCTCTGACCAATCTATTCTGTATTGTTTGCCTTGTATTTCATATTTTGCTGATGTTCGCACTTTCTTAGTGCATTTGCACTCGCATTAAGGGGTATGATTGCTGACATGCGGGGACACAAAACGCAGAGATATCAGAGCGCTTTACATGAGCGCCAGAGTGCAGGGGGCGAAGGCAGACAAGAGAATGGGGAGCCGAGGTGTGAAAGGCCAAAGGGCCAGAGAAACACCAGGCCCCCTGCCGGACTCACGTGGGGGGGAGAGGAGCTAATGTGTTTTGGCGTCTGTTTAACTGCAGCCGCACCCGAGTACTTCACGGGTCTGTACAAGACCATTTTACTTGTTGAGGCTTTCTTGTTTTTCACCCCTTCTTAGAATGGGGAGCTTAGCGCCACCAGACAGTCAATTTTGCACAGTTAAAACGTGCCTCGGTGTAAATTACAGCGCCTCTGCAGGCTCACCTCCTTATTTTAAATGTGTTATTTGTTGGGTTCAGCAGGGCCCTGCCGCCCCTCTCACCCCGTGCTGAGCATAACAACCCACGGGCCGATGCAGCAGTCACCAGCGCCACACCAGCGAGTGTTTGTTGCAGGGACTTTGGCAACTATATGTAGAGGCGTCATTGTTATTTTTATTTCAGTGCCATGTCCTTGCAGTAAAAAAAAAAATTTGCTCAG
Organism: Lissotriton vulgaris; assembly: GCF_964263255.1. NCBI lineage: Eukaryota > Metazoa > Chordata > Amphibia > Caudata > Salamandridae > Lissotriton > Lissotriton vulgaris. The sequence goes on along the minus strand of NW_028248581.1, from coordinate 16,013 downwards.
AACAGTCTTTTGATATCCAACTGGGCACTCTGGACTTCTATTTCCTCTACTCGCATTGGGGTCCATGGCAGCCTTGCTCCCACTACCCGCAGCCCCCCCACCCCCACCCTCGCGCTCCAACAAGTCTCTTATCCAACTGTGGGGTGCAGAAGGTCTCCTCCCACCCATGAGTCTTCGACAGTGCTCCTGCCCAGCACTGTGTATGTCTCACGCCTCCTTTCCAGTGGCATTGCTAATCACAGAGGGGAGGGTTTTATATAGCGCAAACAAAACCCGGAGGTATCAGAGCGCTTTACATGAGCACCATTTGCGATACAACCTCTTCTGACATTGTTTAGTGCAACACAGAGTGCAGGGGGTGAAGACAGACAAGAGAATGGGGAGCTGAGCTGTGAAAGGCAAAAGGCCAGAGAAACACCAGGCCCCCTGCCTGACTCACATGGGGGGGGGAGGGGGGGTGGAGAGGAGCTATTGTGTTCTGGCGTCTGTCTTACTGCAATCGCACCTGAGTACTTCACAGGTCTGAACAAGAACATTTTACTTAACAAGGCTTTCTTGATTTCACCCCTTCTTAGAACCCCTGCATCTCCATTCTGCCAATTGCTGGAAGAATCTACCCCTCCACCCCGAAATTTGACTGTAGTTGCGCGTCTGGGAGCTATGTAAATATATTTACACCACTGGTCGTTATTACTGTTGAACTGTATTTGAATGTTTCATACTGGACACATATGGATTCAACATTCCCCTTTCATTAAGCTGAACATTCTCCTGACAATAGGTTACCTGACCTGCATCTGTATATACATTGCATTCCTTTGCAATTTTATAAAGCGTGAAATTGGCCTGAGGGTTTTCGACCACCAAGTATTAATCACTTTTAGGCAAGCTGGAGGTTAGCTAATTTGCATACATCCAGAAACTAATTCTTTTTTTAAAGCATGATGGTTAATAAGCATTTAGGGTACCTAGGATACAGATTTTTAAAGTTTTAAATCAAAAGCTAAAGATAAAATGGATCCTTATGCTATGCCTCAAATATGTGTTCTTCAATTTCACCAATTGGTTGGCAGCCTGTTCAGTGGCATCATTTTCTCAACAGTACACAACCGGTTTCTAAGTGTCTTTTTTTATGATCTACTTTGCGCAGAACAGAATGCCCCGCAGAATAAAGACGGCAGAAGATTATGTGCTGGAAAACAAAGATTTCATGGTTGAAGAAGTGCGTGGGCAAAAGATGTTAATTTGCAGGTTTTGCAGAGTGACTGTCCCAATAGTAAGTGGGAAAACTGCAAGCCGAATTGCTGAACATCTTGTCACCAAGACCCACTTGAAATTGAAAGAGCCACCTAATAGCAACAGCCTTTGCCAGATGTCTCTTGCTGAGACAATGACCCCCTTCAAAAGAAAACGTGAGGAAGAAAAGGATGTGGCACATGAATTTGTACGTGCCTTAGTGCAATCTGGAACCAGCTTACACCAAGCTGATGGACCGATTGGGAATCTATTCCGCAAGCGTGCACCAGCATTCAAAACATTACCAAAAACAACACAAATGTATGAGAAATACCTACCAGAGGTGTTCCTTGCAGATATTGAACATATTTCAGAGTTACTCCAAGGTGATGTGAAGATCTCTGTTACCATTGATGAAACCCCACAGATGCGTGGCGACCCAGCAGTGGCAGTGCTAATCACATTTTGTGATGCAAAAAATGGATGGCACAGACGTACCATCATGGCAGACCTGGATGTACTGGAAACATGCAACGCAGTGTCACTTGGAATGCTGCTGCAGAGAGTTCTTACCAAGTTTAACAAAGATTGGAGTGACATTGTTTGTATTTGCAGCGATTCAGCTACTTATATGAAAAAGTTATGTGATGACCTATCAAAAGCAATGCCTGAGCTGAAATGTTTCCCTGTGAGAGATCCTTGCCACTTGCTAGATGGTATGCTGAAAGCAGCATTACAATCTTCTGAGCTGATGAAGAATGCTATTGATTTTGTAGTACATTCAGGCGCACTGTTTCGTTATGCGCGGGAACTCAAACGCAAATATTTCTCATTTTGTGTTTTGTGTGGCAGCAAAGAAAGAATCATCCCAACTGTGTCATTTAGTAGGTGGTTCTCAGTACTAGAGGCCGTGAATGCAATATTATCTATGTGGCGACCCCTTACTGAATTTTTGCTTAGTGATGATGCAAAAGGCAAGAAATGTGAGGATCTTCGGGTGCATATTGATAGTGATGTCAAGAAAAGTACACTGTACTGCATCCTTAGATTTTTGCAGGAAAACATGACTGCTGTAGTGGACATAATAAAAAAACTAGAGTCAGAAAACACCCTTGTCTACCAAGTGTTCAGTATAATTGGTGTTGATGTCAAACATCTCCTCGAGAGTAGGCTAGACGACACTTTTAGTGACTTTGGCACGGCAACATGTTCCCTGTTAGAATGCTTGCCACTTGGGAAGCAAAGAAGTATTGAAGACCAATTCAGGAAATTTTATTTTACCATGCATGAGAAATGGCTAGCTATGATGCATAGAAATGTCCCTTCACCAACCATGGCGTTTGAAGTCAATGAAGCCTCACTTTGGTACGCTGCACAAGTGTTAGATCCATTCCGTAAAGGGGAATTTTCTCCGGACTTTTCAAAGTACAGCTTCATTTTTGACCGCTTTAATACCTCTGAGGGCATGTGCACCCAGTTCAACGCGTATGTTGCAGAACCTGTCCCAGAGAATGTCAACCTTGAGGTGCACCAGTACTGGCATGGGAAGCTACGTCAGTGGCCAGAGTTGGCAAGTTGTGTACTGGCTGTTTTGGCGTTGCCAGTCTCAAGTGCCAATGTTGAGAGGGCATTTTCACAAATAAAAGTCTACATGGGAAGGAAAGAGAGAGCACGAATGACTAAAGAATCTCTGAAGAAATATTGTATGGTGTACTACAATAAATTTGACTTGTGAAAATGTATTTGGACTTCATATACACGTACATGCACTGTCTATATGCCATGCATCAATGAAGAAAGCCAGCAATAATAAAAGCAAAGCGTTTCATTAACACCGGAAAAACACCGTTTCAGTTGTTTTTTATGGCGCGAAAATTAGAAATCACTGAAAAGCACTGTTTTTTTCAGGTATTGAAATCACTGGAAAACACTGACAAAACACCACCAGAATTTACCCAAAATAGAAACTGAAAACAGGAAAGCCTACAAATAGGACAAAGTTCAGTGGTATACCTAGGGCACCAGGTCGGCAGCGGCCTCGTGGCCCTCCTCCAACCAAAGATAGACGTGATCAATGCCTGGGAGACCCCCACGACCCAGACCGAGGTGCGGGCTTTCCTAGGGCTCACAGGGTACTACCGCAGATTCATCAAGGGGTACGGGAGTATTGTAGGCCCCCTCACCGAGTTGACAGCCAAGGCCAACCCCAAGAAGGTTATCTGGACCCCCGCCTGTCAGAAGGCCTTTGAAGAATTGAAAGAGGCCATGTGCACCGCTCCAGTCCTACAGGCCCCTGACTACTCCCGAGAGTTCGTGGTTCAGACCGACGCCTCTGAGCATGGCATCGGGCCGTGCTCTCCCAAGTGGACGACAAGGGGATGGATCATCCGGTAGCCTTTATCAGCCGGAGGCTACTACCCCGGGAGCAGAGATGGAGCACCATCGAGCGAGAGGCCTTCGCAGTAGTCTGGGCCTTGAAGAAACTGAGGCCCTACCTGTTCGGGACCCACTTCCGGGTCCAGACCGACCACCGTCCTCTCCGGTGGCTCATGCAAATAAGAGGAGAGAACCCTAAACTGCTACCCTGGTCAAACTCCCTCCAAGGGATGGATTTTACTGTGGAACACAGGCCTGGTGCCGACCACGCCAACGCCGACGGCCTGTCCCGCTTCTTCCGCCTCAGCGAAGAGAACCCCCAAGAGGATGGGTAGTTCTCCTCGTCTCTCAGCTGGAGGGGACGCATGTTGGACCCGGTCTCGTGGCGTGGCCCTCGCTGATCTCCGCAGCTCTAGATCTACGGGTGGAACTGATTCCCGTCCACCCAGAACTGTACATGACCCTCCTACCCCGGACCTGAGACGATCCCCAGACCGCGTGCCTGCACCCGTGCACGTGACCATCAGACTCCATGTTTGGCCACCCCGGCCGGCCGGCCGCCTTCTTTCCTTTCGGCAGCCCTGGCCTCTCCTGGCTGCAGCTGAGCCTGCGCGTCCGGCGTGCCCAGATCTACCCGGGGGGTGAACGACTCACCAAGTACCCGAAACCAAGACTTCCATCACACCTCCGGCCCCCTTCCGAGGAACTGGTTTCCCTCACACCTCTGAACTATCCCTGGGGGCTGGTTTCGATTGCACCTTGAGCCTCCTAGTGAGCTGGCTCCAGGCCCTGATGGGCGTCTGGGATTCCCTGGACGCATGGTCCAAAGCATCAAAGAACCAACCGCCCAGACGATCAGGCGCCTGGCCCTCGGACCTCCGGCCTCCTGCCTATGAGGGTCCGGACATCAAAGAGCTTGACGACTATAAGACAGCCTGCCTTCCATCCAATCGGCAGTTGTATCTTGGACAAGAAAGCCCTGCTGATCTGATCGCGGATGACTTTGAGGAGAACAGACTCTGACCCACCGAGCCCTGCTGACGTCGTCGCGGCTCATCCTAGAACCTACGGAACGGAACCATCGGAGCCCTGCTGACGCTGTCGCGGCCCCCTCTCGAAGCGCAAGACCTGAACCATCGGAGCCCTGCTGACGCTGTCGCGGCTCCCTCTCGAAGCACAAGACCTGAACATTGGAGCCCTGCTGACGCTGTCTCGGCTCCACCTGCTTACGAGAACGACGGAGTATTTCTGACCAAGCCCTGCTGACCTCGTCCGGGCTTAACGAACTCTCTGGTCCGGCTGGACCATCGACGCTACCTTCACAATCATCTGGAACCAGAAGTGAGTAGGACAGCAAGTCCCATCGCCAGCCCCCGTACCCCCCAGTTCGAGGGTTGAGAACTGTGCGCAGGGTGCGTGGCGTGCCAGCTGGCCTCCTAAGACTGACCCGCTTCCCCGATCCCTCGATACGAGACTTTTGCGATCCCTCGATCGCTGTATATTGCTCCATACTTTTAATCTTGATAAAGTCGTTTCTGATAAAGAATCACGGTGTGGTGTCCGTTCATAAGTGTGGTGTGTGGACAGTGTGTACGATCAGTCCTCCCTGGCGGGGACTCCCCCCTCGATAAGACTCGGCAGTAATGGTGGGAGAGAAGGTTCCAGGTGGTTAGGAGAGTCCTCTTGACCCCTGGGGTCACCGCCTTCCAACACACGGGCTATGTTAAACCTGGAAAAGAGACAAAACAACATTAGCTGAGCAAAATAAAGCAGATGGCTTACCTCTAACATCCAAAAACAGTAGCATACCCACCGTTGGAAGCACTTCGTGCACAGCGGTGCACACCACTGCATGCAGACGACACGGGCCATGTTAAACCTGGAAAAGAGACAAAACAACATTAGCTGAGCAAATTAAAGCAGATGGCTTACCTCTAACATCCAAAAACAGCAGCATACCCACCGTCGGAAGCACTTTGTGTACAGCGGTGCACACCACTGCACGCGGACGACACGGGCCATGTTAAACCTGGAAAAGAGACAAAACAACATTAGCTGAGCAAAATAAAGCAGATGGGTTACCTCTAACATCCAAAAACAGCAGCATACATACCATCAGAAGCACTTTGTGCACAGCGGTGCGCACCACTGCAAGCGGACGACACGGGCCATGTTAAACCTGGAAAAGAGACAAAACAAAAATTAGCTGAGCAAAATAAAACAGATGGCTTACCTCTAACATCCAAAAACAGCAGCATACCCACCGTCGGAAGCACTTCGTGCACAGCGGTGCACACCACTGCACGCGGACGACACGGGCCATGTTAAACCTGGAAAAGAGACAAAACAACATTAGCTGAGCAAAATAAAACAGATGGCTTACCTCTAACATCCAAAAACAGTAGCATACCCACCGTCGGAAGCATTTCGTGCACAGCTGTGCACACCACTGCATGCGGACGACATGGGCCATGTTAAACCTGGAAAAGAGACAAAAAAACATTAGCTGAGCAAAATAAAGCAGATGGCTTACCTCTAACATCCAAAAACAGCAGCATACCCACCGTCGGAAGCACTTCGTGCACAGCGGTGCACACCACTGCACGCGGACGACACGGGCCATGTTAAACCTGGAAAAGAGACAAAAAAACATTAGCTGAGCAAAATAAAGCAGATGGCTTACCTCTAACATCCAAAAACAGCAGCATACCCACCGTCGGAAGCACTTCGTGCACAGCGGTGCACACCACTGCACGCGGACGACACGGGCCATGTTAAACCTGGAAAAGAGACAAACCAACATTAGCTGAGCAAAATAAAGCAGGTGGCTTACCTCAAACATCCAAAAAGAGCAGCATACCCACGGTCGGAAGCACTTCGTGCACAGCTGTGCACACCACTGCACGCGGACGACACGGGCCATGTTAAACCTGGAAAAGAGACAAAACAACATTAGCTGAGCAAAATAAAGCAGATGGCTTACCTCTTACATCCAAAAACAGCAGCATACATACCATCAGAAGCACTTCGTGCACAGCGGTGCACACCACTGCACGCGGACGACACAGGCAATGTTAAACCTGGAAAAGAGACAAAACAACATTAGCTGAGCAAAATAAAGCAGATGGCTTACCTCTAACATCCAAAAACAGCAGCAGACCCACCGTCGGAAGCACTTCGTGCACAGCGGTGCACACCATTGCACGTGGACGACAAGGGCCATGTTAAACCTGGAAAAGAGACAAAACAACATTAGCTGAGCAAAATAAAGCAGATGGCTTACCTCTAACATCCAAAAACAGCAGCATACCCACCGTCGGAAGCACTTCGTGCACAGCGGTGCACACCACTGCACGCGGACGACACGGGCCATGTTAAACCTGGAAAAGAGACAAAGCATCATATGCAACTTTGGGACTCTATACACAGTATTAAGCCTGAGATCTGTTTCATACCTGAAACATGGCTCAAACCCCACACTATTCCAACTATCACCTTGGGAATACCTATGGGGTATAAAATTCTCCGCCAAGATCGACTGGAGAAAGTAGGAGGCGGGATCGCCATTGTTTATAAAGATAGCCTGAATATTAGGGTTTTAGAACAAGCAATGCTACCCACTATGGAAATAATTATTTTTCATTTAAAAGTCAGCCCTAAGGTTCATTGGAAAGGAGCACTAGTGTATCGCCCGCCCGGACCTAATGCTGGGTTCTCCCTAGCTTTGACTGAACTTCTAGCTCCACACATGAAAACGAATGAAAATTTTATTTTACTGGGAGATTTTAATTTTCATACTGATGTTGCAGACCATCCTGACACTATTGCACTTCTGACAGATCTTGCCTTGCTGGGCCTTCATCTCCGTAATAATGGCCCCACTCATACAGGTGGCCACACTCGGGATTTAATTTTTACCACCCTTCCTAATGTCTATTGCCACCCTCCTAAATATATCTACTGGTCGGACCACAAAATGTTAGACTTTTCCTTTCTCCATTTACCCGAACCTATCAATCGTTCCATCACGCAAACTATCAAACGCAGACCATGGCACAAAGTCACCCCAGATAGGTACTCTCAAGTCTGGAAACAGCCAGTCTTTACAAATTTGGATGACATTGAGACAGCTCTCTCAAAATTTGACTCCTCACTGATGGAAGCCATTAATGTTCTGGCTCCTCAGAAAGTAGTCAAACAACCTGCCATAGCTAAAAGGGAAGCATGGTACACTGAGGCCCTTAAAATAGAAAAACAGGGATGCAGGAAATTGGAGAAAATATGGAGACGGTCACATAAGGGGGAAGACAAAGATCGTTATTTAACAGCTATGACCACCTACTATAAAAATATAAAACGAGCAAGGTAAGTCAGTCTTACCTCCCAAATAACAGAGCCAGGTAACTCCACTCGAGAGTTATTTAAAATCATACAGACTTTTACCAACCCTGTAATATGTGAGAGTCCGGATGTTTTTACTCAAGATCTCTGTAATAACATCTCCCAGTTCTTTGAAGAAAAAATCGAGGGGATTTACAAGAAAATTACGAAAGTCACAGGTCCTTTAGGGACTATGGCTCCTGAGACTCTCCCCTCAACGATCCCTGACAAAACGCTCCATGCAATCCCAGAAGTTACTTTAAAAGACCTGACCACCCTTATTGGTAATATGAAAACTGGCTCCCCCATTGATCTGATCCCTGCAAAAATGATCTCCCCTTTGGTGGAATCATTAGGCCCCACTATTCAGAAGCTTATGAATCTTTCCTTTGCCGAGGGACAACTTCCACAACCTTGGAAAGAAGCGGTAGTGAGCCCTATACGGAAAAACACCACCCTTCCTTGGTCAGAACTCTCCAACCTTCGCCCTATTTCCCTTCTCCCTTTCATTAGCAAGCTGGCTGAGAAACACGCTAATACCATCCTTTCCAAATTTATCGAGGCGACAGGGGGCCTGGACCAATCACAATCTGGGTTCAGGCCCAACCACAGCACTGAATCGGCCCTCCTATCTGTGACTGATAAGATCAAAATGTCACAGGATAGAGGAGGGTCCATGATATTAGTGTTGTTGGACCTGTCTGCGGCCTTTGATACCGTGTCCCATAACATCCTTCTCAGCCGCTTGCAGGGAGTGGGGATTGGAGGCTCAGCACTATCTTGGCTGGAGAGTTTCCTTTCCGGGAGATCGCAATCTGTCAGCCTGGGCCCCTATCGCTCCACCTCGAAGGCGCTCACAAAGGGGGTGCCACAAGGCTCATGTCTCAGCCCTACATTGTTCAATGTATATGTGGCCCCCCTTGCTGAGAGTGTGCGGAAGTATGGGTTCATACCAGTTTCCTACGCTGATGACACCCAGCTCCTCTACCCTTTCAGCTCCCTTGGTCCTACATTCAAGGAAAATTTTGCTGAGGGTATGAGGGCAGTGTCACATTGGATGGCCCCAAATTGCCTCCAATGTAACGTTGCAAAAACTGAGGTCATGCTCTTCGGCAGGGCGAGCCTCCTTTGGTCTCCTGAATGGTGGCCGCTGGACTTGGGCCCAGTTCCCACATCAAAGCCTCATGTTAAAAATCTAGGGGTTAAGATTGACCAAAAATTGACCCTCAAGGAGCATACCAATCACATTGCAGGACTATGCTTTTACACCATCGGCCTCCTAAGACGAGTATTTCCATATCTTCCGGACACTTACAGGAAGAAACTCATGCAGGCTCTGGTTACTAGCCGCCTAGACTACTGCAACGGCCTGCTGACGCTAGCAAACGCTGATGCAGTAGGTCGTTTGCAGGTGGTCCAGAATACGGCGGCTAGGCTGGTCATGGGTGCGCCGGCTGGGACTCCTTCTAAGCCTTTGTTGGTGGAGCTACATTGGCTCCGGATACGGCAGCGCATCAGTTTCAAAATATGCTGCACGGTCCACAAATGCTTATATGGGGACAGTTCTAAATATCTCTCCCAATCTATTGAACTGTACCAACCCAGCCGTTCACTTCGTTCAAGCAACCAAGCACTCCTGAAACCCCCTGCAACAAAAAGAGCTAGGCAGGGAGACAGAGCATTTTCTTCGGTTGGTCCTACCCTATGGAATAAACTTCCCACAGAAATGAGGATGAACATCAATCATCTGGCCTTCAGAAAGGCCCTGAAAACGCTCCTCTTTCAGGAAGCATTTCAGTCCCTTTAACGCACCTTGAAGACTACGACAATTTTCTGGCTGGCAAAGCGCGGAGATACCCTTATGGGATTGATTCCAGCGCGATACAAGAAATTAAAATAAAATAAATTAATAAAAAATAAAATAAAACAGATGGCTTACCTCTAACATCCAAAAACAGCAGCATACATACCATCAGAAGCACTTCATGCACAGCGGTGCACACCACTGCACGCGGACGACACAGGCCATGTTAAACCTGGAAAAGAGACAAAACAACATTAGCTGAGCAAAATAAGACAGATGGCTTACCTCTAACATCCAAAAACAGCAGCATACATACCATCAGAAGCACTTCGTGCACAGCGGTGCACACCACTGCACACGGACGACACGGGCCATGTTAAACCTGGAAAAGAGACAAAACAACATTAGCGGCGCAAAATAAAACAGATGGCTTACCTCTAACATCCAAAAACAGCAGCATACCCACTGTCGGAAGCACTTCGTGCACAGCGGTGCACACCACTGCACGCGGACAACACGGGCCATGTTAAACCTGGAAAAGAGACAAAACAACATTAGCTGAGCAAAATAAAGCAGATGGCTTACCTCTAACATCCAAAAACAGCAGCAGACCCACCGTCGGAAGCACTTCGTGCACAGCGGTGCACACCATTGCACGTGGACGACAAGGGCCATGTTAAACCTGGAAAAGAGACAAAACAACATTAGCTGAGCAAAATAAAGCAGATGGCTTACCTCTAACATCCAAAAACAGCAGCATACCCACCGTCGGAAGCACTTCGTGCACAGCGGTGCACACCACTGCACGCGGACGACACGGGCCATGTTAAACCTGGAAAAGAGACAAAGCATCATATGCAACTTTGGGACTCTATACACAGTATTAAGCCTGAGATCTGTTTCATACCTGAAACATGGCTCAAACCCCACACTATTCCAACTATCACCTTGGGAATACCTATGGGGTATAAAATTCTCCGCCAAGATCGACTGGAGAAAGTAGGAGGCGGGATCGCCATTGTTTATAAAGATAGCCTGAATATTAGGGTTTTAGAACAAGCAATGCTACCCACTATGGAAATAATTATTTTTCATTTAAAAGTCAGCCCTAAGGTTCATTGGAAAGGAGCACTAGTGTATCGCCCGCCCGGACCTAATGCTGGGTTCTCCCTAGCTTTGACTGAACTTCTAGCTCCACACATGAAAACGAATGAAAATTTTATTTTACTGGGAGATTTTAATTTTCATACTGATGTTGCAGACCATCCTGACACTATTGCACTTCTGACAGATCTTGCCTTGCTGGGCCTTCATCTCCGTAATAATGGCCCCACTCATACAGGTGGCCACACTCGGGATTAAATTTTTACCACCCTTCCTAATGTCTATTGCCACCCTCCTAAATATATCTACTGGTCGGACCACAAAATGTTAGACTTTTCCTTTCTCCATTTACCCGAACCTATCAATCGTTCCATCACGCAAACTATCAAACGCAGACCATGGCACAAAGTCACCCCAGATAGGTACTCTCAAGTCTGGAAACAGCCAGTCTTTACAAATTTGGATGACATTGAGACAGCTCTCTCAAAATTTGACTCCTCACTGATGGAAGCCATTAATGTTCTGGCTCCTCAGAAAGTAGTCAAACAACCTACCATAGCTAAAAGGGAAGCATGGTACACTGAGGCCCTTAAAATAGAAAAACAGGGATGCAGGAAATTGGAGAAAATATGGAGACGGTCACATAAGGGGGAAGACAAAGATCGTTATTTAACAGCTATGACTACCTACTATAAAAATATAAAACGAGCAAGGTAAGTCAGTCTTACCTCCCAAATAACAGAGGCAGGTAACTCCACTCGAGAGTTATTTAAAATCATACAGACTTTTACCAACCCTGTAATATGTGAGAGTCCGGATGTTTTTACTCAAGATCTCTGTAATAACATCTCCCAGTTCTTTGAAGAAAAAATCGAGGGGATTTACAAGAAAATTACGAAAGTCACAGGTCCTTTAGGGACTATGGCTCCTGAGACTCTCCCCTCAACGATCCCTGACAAAACGCTCCATGCAATCCCAGAAGTTACTTTAAAAGACCTGACCACCCTTATTGGTAATATGAAAACTGGCTCCCCCATTGATCTGATCCCTGCAAAAATGATCTCCCCTTTGGTGGAATCATTAGGCCCCACTATTCAGAAGCTTATGAATCTTTCCTTTGCCGAGGGACAACTTCCACAACCTTGGAAAGAAGCGGTAGTGAGCCCTATACGGAAAAACACCACCCTTCCTTGGTCAGAACTCTCCAACCTTCGCCCTATTTCCCTTCTCCCTTTCATTAGCAAGCTGGCTGAGAAACACGCTAATACCATCCTTTCCAAATTTATCGAGGCGACAGGGGCCTGGACCAATCACAATCTGGGTTCAGGCCCAACCACAGCACTGAATCGGCCCTCCTATCTGTGACTGATAAGATCAAAATGTCACAGGATAGAGGAGGGTCCATGATATTAGTGTTGTTGGACCTGTCTGCGGCCTTTGATACCGTGTCCCATAACATCCTTCTCAGCCGCTTGCAGGGAGTGGGGATTGGAGGCTCAGCACTATCTTGGCTGGAGAGTTTCCTTTCCGGGAGATCGCAATCTGTCAGCCTGGGCCCCTATCGCTCCACCTCGAAGGCGCTCACAAAGGGGGTGCCACAAGGCTCATGTCTCAGCCCTACATTGTTCAATGTATATGTGGCCCCCCTTGCTGAGAGTGTGCGGAAGTATGGGTTCATACCAGTTTCCTACGCTGATGACACCCAGCTCCTCTACCCTTTCAGCTCCCTTGGTCCTACATTCAAGGAAAATTTTGCTGAGGGTATGAGGGCAGTGTCACATTGGATGGCCGCAAATTGCCTCCAATGTAACGTTGCAAAAACTGAGGTCATGCTCTTCGGCAGGGCGAGCCTCCTTTGGTCTCCTGAATGGTGGCCGCTGGACTTGGGCCCAGTTCCCACATCAAAGCCTCATGTTAAAAATCTAGGGGTTAAGATTGACCAAAAATTGACCCTCAAGGAGCATACCAATCACATTGCAGGACTATGCTTTTACACCATCGGCCTCCTAAGACGAGTATTTCCATATCTTCCGGACACTTACAGGAAGAAACTCGTGCAGGCTCTGGTTACTAGCCGCCTAGACTACTGCAACGGCCTGCTGACGCTAGCAAACGCTGATGCAGTAGGTCGTTTGCAGGTGGTCCAGAATACGGCGGCTAGGCTGGTCATGGGTGCGCCGGCTGGGACTCCTTCTAAGCCTTTGTTGGTGGAGCTACATTGGCTCCCGATACGGCAGCGCATCAGTTTCAAAATATGCTGCACGGTCCACAAATGCTTATATGGGGACAGTCCTAAATATCTCTCCCAATCTATTGAACTGTACCAACCCAGCCGTTCACTTCGTTCAAGCAACCAAGCACTCCTGAAACCCCCTGCAACAAAAAGAGCTAGGCAGGGAGACAGAGCATTTTCTTCGGTTGGTCCTGCCCTATGGAATAAACTTCCCACAGAAATGAGGATGAACATCAATCATCTGGCCTTCAGAAAGGCCCTGAAAACTCTCCTCTTTCAGGAAGCATTTCAGTCCCTTTAACGCACCTTGAAGACTACGACAATTTTCTGGCTGGCAAAGCGCGGAGATACCCTTATGGGATTGATTCCAGCGCGATACAAGAAATTAAAATAAAATAAATGAATAAAAAATAAAATAAAACAGATGGCTTACCTCTAACATCCAAAAACAGCAGCATACATACCATCAGAAGCACTTCATGCACAGCGGTGCACACCACTGCACGCGGACGACACAGGCCATGTTAAACCTGGAAAAGAGACAAAACAACATTAGCTGAGCAAAATAAGACAGATGGCTTACCTCTAACATCCAAAAACAGCAGCATACATACCATCAGAAGCACTTCGTGCACAGCGGTGCACACCACTGCACACGGACGACACGGGCCATGTTAAACCTGGAAAAGAGACAAAACAACATTAGCTGAGCAAAATAAAGCAGATGGCTTACCTCTAACATCCAAAAACAGCAGCATACCCACCGTCGGAAGCACTTCGTGCACAGCGGTGCACACCACTGCACGCGGACGACACGGGCCATGTTAAACCTGGAAAAGAGATAAAACAACATTAGCTGAGCAAAATAAAGCAGATGGCTTACCTCTAACATCCAAAAACAGCAGCATACATACCATCAGAAGCACTTCGTGCACAGCGGTGCACACCACTGCACGGGGGAGACACGGGCCATGTTAAACCTGGAAAAGAGACAAAACAACATTAGCTGAGCAAAATAAAACAGATGGCTTACCTCTAACATCCAAAAACAGCAGCATACCCACTGTCAGAAGCACTTCGTGCACAGCGGTGCACACCACTGCACGCGGACGACACGGGCCATGTTAAACCTGGAAAAGAGACAAAACAACATTAGCTGAGCAAAATAAAACAGATGGCTTACCTCTAACATCCAAAAACAGCAGCATACCCACTGTCGGAAGCACTTCGTGCACAGCGGTGCACACCACTGCACGCGGACAACACGGGCCATGTTAAACCTGGAAAAGAGACAAAACAACATTAGCTGAGCAAAATAAAACAGATGGCTTACCTCTAACATCCAAAAACAACACCATACCCACCGTTGGAAGCACTTCGTGCACAGCTGTGCACACCACTGCACGCGGACGACACGGGCCATGTTAAACCTGGAAAAGAGACAAAAAAACATTAGCTGAGCAAAATAAAGCAGATGGCTTACCTCTAACATCCAAAAACAGCAGCATAACCACCGTCAGAAGCACTTCGTGCACAGCGGTGCACACCACTGCACGCGGAGGACACAGGCCATGTTAAACTTAGAAAAGAGACAAAAAAACATTAGCTGAGCAAAATAAAACAGATGGCTTACCTCTAACATCCAAAAACAGCAGCATACATACCATCAGAACCACTTCGTGCACAGCGGTGCACACCACTGCACGCCGACGACACGGGCCATGTTAAACCTGGAAAAGAGACAAAACAACATTAGCTGAGCAAAATAAAACAGATGGCTTACCTCTAACATCCAAAAACAGCAGCATACCCACTGTCGGAAACACTTCGTGCACAGCGGTGCACACCACTGCACGCGGACGACACGGGCCATGTTAAACCTGGAAAAGAGACAAAACAACATTAGCTGAGCAAAATAAAACAGATGGCTTACCTCTAACATCCAAAAACAACAGCATACCCACCGTTGGAAGCACTTCGTGCACAGCTGTGCACACCACTGCACGCGGACGACAAGGGCCATGTTAAACCTGGAAAAGAGACAAAACAACATTAGCTGAGCAAAATAAAACAGATGGCTTACCTCTAACATCCAAAAACAGCAGCATACCCACTGTCGGAAGCACTTCGTGCACAGCGGTGCACACCACTGCACGCGGACGACACGGGCCATGTTAAACCTGGAAAAGAGACAAAACAACATTAGCTGTGCAAAATAAAACAGATGGCTTACCTCTAACAACCAAAAACAGCAGCATACCCACGGCCAAACCTACAAAGGAAACAGAAAAAATACATTAAGAGCGAAAACGTCAAAATACGTAAACATACAAAGGGAAAACACATTTATAAAGAAAATGCTCCTTACCTGCTTGCTTTGTGGGAACTTAAATCTTGCAGCCAACTCCAGCAACAGACACTTATAAAAAGAACAAAACAGGCCGACACAAAAAAAAAATAGCACACACCCACCGCCGCGATGACGATCAGAAAAGGGTGGAGAGGGAAGAAATTGCGGGAATGCCCACGAATCTGGTCCGGCCATGACGGACAGATCTCTGTTCCAATGGCTAGCCTCCATTTATGGAGCTAGCCAATGGAACAGAAGGGCGGATTCCCAAGCCACACTGTTCTAACATTAGATTTCGCCTGCGCCGAAAAGCTGCGCAGTGCGCAGCTCTCGACGAGGCGAAACCTAAAAAGCAGGACTCTGCAAGGGGGAGAAAAAGGGGCAGGGAGTCTCTGGTAGTGAATTAAAAGCCTGGTATGCAGCAGGCCGATGATTATTGCACCAGTCGCGGCAAATGACGAGGGCTTTGAGTAACGAGAATCTTTCTTTTACAAATTAACCACTGCTCACCTTCACACCGAATTTCATAC